>NW_025534298.1:122500-212500 GCF_020615455.1 Coregonus clupeaformis
TGCCAGGATTTTTGCATCACAGCATTGAAGTGTAAGGGGAATCCAGTTTTATTTTAAGGATTGGAACTTTATACTTACCACCTGGGTCCTGTTTCAGTAATAGTGAAATCAGACCTTCTTGCGGAGTACCTGATAGTCTTGCCATTTTTATAGGAGTGGTTAAAACATGCTAATAATGGATATTTGGAGTAGGTCAAAGGTTTGATATACCTCTACCGGTATGCCATCAAGCCCAGGGGTTTTTCCGGACTGAAAGGATTTAATTGCCCCGAGGAGTTCCTCCTCTGTAATGTCACAATTCTTTCTGTACAGTTTTAAATTTTACATTGTTATTATTAGGGAAAAAAACTTTACAGGAAGCATCATTTAGTGGACATAGTGGAATCTGAAAATAAAACATATGCCTAAAATATTTAGCTTCTTCTTTCATAATATAATTTGGTGAATCATGGATGATTCTGTCATTTGTAACGAGTTTCTGCAAGTTCTTTTTGGTAGCAGTTGAATGTTCAAGAAAAATGGGTGCATTTTTCACGATTTTCCATCCTGTTCGTGTTATTTTTGTAATAAATTACACCTAAACATGAATAAGATTTTCTTCTAGCTTGTTTTGTGCCTCTATGGGACAGTTTTTATTGCTATCTGTGGTGTTGGCTCCTCTATTTTCGTTTGTTAGTCTAATCTCTTGACCTAATGATGGGTATTGTATTGAATGGCCTCTGAAAGTACATTACAATAAGGGGATCTGCTGTACCAATGTCGTGTGGGAAAAGTAAGTTAGAAATGATTAAGAATAGATTGTCATCCAGTTGATTTACATTTCAAATTTCCCCGCCAACGTGGAAATTCTTTAAGTTTTATGTGGATACCAATTAGATGGTGGTCTGGTCGTGTTCTGTCTCCTATCAACGCTTTTAAACTTTTGGTGCCAGAAAGAAGAACACAAAGTAGTCAAGACGACTAGTTTGATTAAGCCTCCATGTATATCTCAATAGGTTAGGAGTGGGTTTCCTGTGAACAATAAATATGATATTCCTCTTTTAGCCAAGTAACTGATTGTCTTTTTTTATAATCTCCTAAACATTACAATTCTAACTAGCTATACTTATTTCACCACTTACCATAAAGACACGTACGTTTCAGTTATTCTTACCATAATACATGCCAGTATACTTGCTACCAAAAATAAAACGCCTTGATGCCCAAGCTGTTATCCATATTTCCCAGAATCAATACCTGACCTCTTTCCCAGTAGCATTACCATGATATATGCACTTCTAAACATACTGTCGATGCAATTGACTAAGTAAAACTCCAATATCCCTCCTGTGAAAACTTCCCCCATCCCAGAAAGGGCTGTAGTCCCTGAGACTATCAGTAACGCTCCTTTAGCATCCTAAAAACCCAGATTTGGCGAGGCCCCAAAAAAATATGGACTGTCCCATGAATCCTGTTACATTGTTGCCCCCCTTTAAGCGCCCAGCCAAAAACCTAAGCCTATGGCATGACCAAGGGAGGTGCTCCTATTTGTAAATTAGCCAAATAACAGACAAAATAAGAATAATTAAAATAACATTAATAATGACAAGTGATTGCCGTTACTGCTGTTGGAAAATAAATAGGCTAAATACCAATGCTGGTGAGGACCATAACCATCCTCACCACCTTAATCACCACTAGGATCTTACCGACTATTCGGTTGTGATCCTCACCAATTACTAATAATGATGATACTACTAATCATAGTAATAATTCTAAGAACAATGGGAATCAGAAACATGATCATATTACTAGATATAATAATACTAGTAGTCATAGCCTAGTAATGTTATGATTTTTTAAAATTAGGTTAATGTTGCATAGGCTTACATTTTTATAAGTCATGTTTAAAAATATTTCTGACTACAGACCCGGGTTCATTCCCGGGCTGTGCCACAACCGGCCGTGGCCGGGAGTCCCATAGGACAGCGAACAATTGGCCCAGCGTCGTCCGGGTTAGGGGAGGGTTTGGCCCGGCGTCGTCCGGGTTAGGGGAGGGTTTGGCCCGGCGTCGTCCGGGTTAGGGGAGGGTTTGGCCCGGCGTCGTCCGGGTTAGGGGAGGGTTTGGCCCGGCGTCGTCCGGGTTAGGGGAGGGTTTGGCCCAGCGTCGTCCGGGTTAGGGGAGGGTTTGGCCCAGCGTCGTCCGGGTTAGGGGAGGGTTTGGCCCAGCGTCGTCCGGGTTAGGGGAGGGTTTGGCTGGGGAGGGCTTTACTTGGCTCATTGCGCTCTAGCGACCCCTTGTGGCGGGCCGGGTGCATGCAGGCTGACCTCGGTCGCCAGTTGATCGGTGTTTCCTCAGACACATTGGTGCTGCTGGCTTCCGGGTTAAGCTGGCGGATGTTAAGGAGCGCGGTTAGGTGGGTCATGTTTCGTAGGACGTATGACTCCACCTTCGTCTCTCCCGAGCCCGTTGGGGAGTTGCAGCGATGAGACAAGATCGAAATTGGGGTGAAAAAGGGGGGTAAAATACAACAACAAAAAATATCTCTGCTTTTTGGCTCAAATTGATCTTGACCACTGATATACACCAAGTATACAAAACATTATGAACACCTGTTCTTTCCATGACAGACTGACCAGGTGAATCCAGGTGAAAGCTATGATCCCTTATTGATGTCACCTGTTAAATCCACTTCAATCAGTGTAGATGAAGGGGAGGAGACAGGTTAAAGAAGGATTTTTAAGCCTTGAGACATGGATTGTGAATGTGTGCCATTCAGAGGATGAATGGGCAAGACAAAATATTTAAAAGCCTTTGAACAGGGTGCCAGACGCACCGGTTTGAACTGCAACGCTGCTGGGTTTTTCACGTGTGTTTGACTAACTCTGTGTTCTCAGGGTGAGCCGTTCAGGGACGTGATGAGGAGGATTCAGAGCATGCTGGAAATCCAGGAGAAAGAGTTTGAGAAGGTCAGCACTTTCTTCTCTCCATCTTCCTCAGTCTCTCTTTCGCTCTCTCCTTCTCCCCCTCTTCCCCTCTCTCCTTCTCCCCCTCTCTCCCTCTCTCCTTCTCCCCCTCTCTCCTTCTCCCCCTCTCTCCTTCTCCCCCTCTCTCCTTCTCCCCCTCTCTCCTTCTCCCCCTCCCCCGCTCTCCTTCTCCCCCTCTCTCCTTCTCCCCCTCTCCCCCACTTCCCCTCTCTCCTTCTCCCCCTCTCTCCTTCTCCCCCTCTCTCCTTCTCCCCCTCCCCCTCTCTCCTTCTCCCCCTCTCTCCTTCTCCCCCTCCCCCTCTCTCCTTCTCCCCCTCTCTCCTTCTCCCCCTCTCTCCTTCTCCCCTCCCCCGCTCTCCTTCTCCCCCTCTCTCCTTCTCCCCCTCTCTCCTTCTCCCCTCTCCCCCTCTTCCCCTCTCTCCTTCTCCCCCTCTCTCCTTCTCCCCCTCTCTCCTTCTCCCCTCCCCCTCTCTCCTTCTCCCCTCTCTCCTTCTCCCCTCCCCCTCTCTCCTTCTCCCCCTCTCTCCTTCTCCCCCTCTCTCCTTCTCCCCCTCTCTCCTTCTCCCCCTCTCTCCTTCTCCCCCTCTCTCCTTCTCCCCCTCTCTCCTTCTCCCCCTCTCTCCTTCTCCCCTCTCTCCTTCTCCCCCTCTTCTTCTCCCCCTCTCTCCTTCTCCCCCTCTCTCCTTCTCCCCCCTCTTCCCCTCTCTCCTTCTCCCCCTCTCTCCTTCTCTCCTCCCCCTCTCTCCTTCTCCCCTCTCTCTCTCCTCCCTCTTCATTGCTCTCTCCCTTTCCATGGTGTCCACCAGCTAAGGCTGGGATGCTGCTGGCTCTCACTCCCTCTCCCCACTTTGCACAAGGAGTGAAGGGAGCGTTTTGAAACACGCAAGCATACTGATAGTTGAGAAACATTTTTGGAAATGTAAACGACTACTGTTAGTGTTGTTTAAAAAAAATAGTCATTTCAGCTTTATGTGAGTATAAACAATGTATTTCTCAACTGTCAATATAAAGGAAATAACACTGCTTTACTAGTGGAGTATGTAATTGCGATATCATATTTACAGTTAGCAATACAGCTAATGTGTTTGGATTTCCCAGTTCCTCAGGTGGAGAATTATGTAGCATATTATAGGCTGGGACAATATTCACTAAAAACATGCAGGTACATTCATCTCTCAAAAATATCTCATTATCCGGGATCGTATTTTGACATGTTGCACATCAAAATATCCATCATACACTCCCAGAACGTGTTAGATTAAATGGCTAACTTCTTTAACGTCTTACTTGGCTAACTTCTTTAACGTCTTACTTGGCTAACTTCTTTAACGTCTTACTTGGCGCTGGTAAAGTCGGTCTAGAACCTTCCTGCTCAGCTACCTTGCTGCTAAGTAGAGCCATTTGATACCTAATTCACTGAATGAGGGAATTATTATATTAGACTTCTTGGTTGTAGTCTAATATTCTAATGTTCTAGTATAAGATCTCCTGGAGAGTTAACGGATGTGTAGGCTTTTGTTCCAGCCCTACTTTAACACCAGATTCTACAAATCGACTGCTCAACGGGACCTGGTTAAGCTGACTCGGATGTCTTTGAGCAGTGATTTAAGGCATTTCTTCCCAGTGGTATCGTTATGGTATTAAGTATCATTATACTAAGCTGGTATTGGTATCGATTCCAAAATTCTGAACACTTAAGAGTGTGATCTAGCTAATGATTAGCCCATTGGGGTAGCCTAAAGAAATGCAGATGGGCAACCCCATGCTTCAGCCGTCTATAGCCTATCCACTATGCTACTATATCCATCAGCCATCTATAGCCTATCCACTATGCTACTACATCCATCAGCCATCTATAGCCTAGCCACTATGCTACTATATCCATCAGCCATCTATAGCCTAGCCACTATGCTACTATATCCATCAGCCGTCTATAGCCTATCCACTATGCTACTACATCCATCAGCCATCTATAGCCTATCCACTATGCTACTATATCCATCTATAGCCTATCCACTATGCTACTATATCCATCAGCCGTCTATAGCCTATCCACTATGCTACAACATCCATCAGCCATCTATAGCCTATCCACTATGCTACTACATCCATCAGCCATCTATAGCCTAGCCACTATGCTACTACATCCATCAGCCATCTATAGCCTATCCACTATGCTACTACATCCATCAGCCATCTATAGCCTATCCACTATGCTACTACATCCATCAGCCATCTATAGCCTATCCACTATGCTACTACATCCATCAGCCATCTATAGCCTATCCACTATGCTACTACATCCATCAGCCATCTATAGCCTATCCACTATGCTACTACATCCATCAGCCATCTATAGCCTAGCCACTATGCTACTACATCCATCAGCCGTCTATAGCCTATCCACTATGCTACTACATCCATCAGCCATCTATAGCCTATCCACTATGCTACTACATCCATCAGCCATCTATAGCCTATCCACTATGCTACTACATCCATCAGCCATCTATAGCCTATCCACTATGCTACTACATCCATCAGCCGTCTATAGCCTAGCCACTATGCTACTACATCCATCAGCCGTCTATAGCCTATCCACTATGCTACTACATCCATCAGCCATCTATAGCCTATCCACTATGCTACTACATCCATCAGCCATCTATAGCCTATCCACTATGCTACTACATCCATCAGCCATCTATAGCCTAGCCACTATGCTACTACATCCATCAGCCATCTATAGCCTATCCACTATGCTACTACATCCATCAGCCATCTATAGCCTATCCACTATGCTACTACATCCATCAGCCATCTATAGCCTATCCACTATGCTACTACATCCATCAGCCATCTATAGCCTATCCACTATGCTACTACATCCATCAGCCATCTATAGCCTATCCACTATGCTACTACATCCATCAGCCATCTATAGCCTATCCACTATGCTACTACATCCATCAGCCATCTATAGCCTATCCACTATGCTACTACATCCATCAGCCATCTATAGCCTATCCACTATGCTACTACATCCATCAGCCATCTATAGCCTAGCCACTATGCTACTACATCCATCAGCCATCTATAGCCTATCCACTATGCTACTACATCCATCAGCCATCTATAGCCTATCCACTATGCTACTACATCCATCAGCCATCTATAGCCTAGCCACTATGCTACTACATCCATCAGCCATCTATAGCCTATCCACTATGCTACTACATCCATCAGCCATCTATAGCCTAGCCACTATGCTACTATATCCATCAGCCATCTATAGCCTATCCACTATGCTACTATATCCATCAGCCATCTATAGCCTAGCCACTATGCTACTACATCCATCAGCCATCTATAGCCTAGCCACTATGCTACTACATCCATCAGCCATCTATAGCCTAGCCACTATGCTACTACATCCATCAGCCATCTATAGCCTATCCACTATGCTACTACATCCATCAGCCATCTATAGCCTATCCACTATGCTACTACATCCATCAGCCATCTATAGCCTAGCCACTATGCTACTACATCCATCAGCCATCTATAGCCTAGCCACTATGCTACTACATCCATCAGCCATCTATAGCCTATCCACTATGCTACTACATCCATCAGCCATCTATAGCCTATCCACTATGCTACTACATCCATCAGCCATCTATAGCCTATCCACTATGCTACTACATCCATCAGCCATCTATAGCCTATCCACTATGCTACTACATCCATCAGCCATCTATAGCCTATCCACTATGCTACTACATCCATCAGCCATCTATAGCCTATCCACTATGCTACTACATCCATCAGCCATCTATAGCCTAGCCACTATGCTACTATATCCATCAGCCATCTATAGCCTAGCCACTATGCTACTATATCCAGCAGCCGTCTATAGCCTATCCACTATGCTACTACATCCATCAGCCATCTATAGCCTATCCACTATGCTACTATATCCATCAGCCATCTATAGCCTATCCACTATGCTACTATATCCATCAGCCATCTATAGCCTATCCACTATGCTACTATATCCATCAGCCATCTATAGCCTAGCCACTATGCTACTATATCCATCAGCCGTCTATAGCCTATCCACTATGCTACTACATCCATCAGCCATCTATAGCCTATCCACTATGCTACTACATCCATCAGCCATCTATAGCCTATCCACTATGCTACTACATCCATCAGCCATCTATAGCCTAGCCACTATGCTACTACATCCATCAGCCATCTATAGCCTAGCCACTATGCTACTACATCCATTAGGCTACAGGAGAAGGCTCATTGCTAAAATGACACACCTGCCTTATAATATGAGCCATGTAGGCTGTAGCCTTTGGTGAAAGGCCAGCACTAAATTACTACTTTTGGCCAACATGAGCTGACTTCTGGAGAGGAATATTAGCAGGTGTGTGGCATGCAGACCTCCCAAATTGGTATTTAAATTGCATTCCAAGTGGCATTAAAAAGTCTTAAATTCAACTTAATGGAACCTGCAGATTCTCGCTCTCTCTCTCACCTCTCTCTCTCGCTCACCTCTCTTCTCACCTGGGTCCTGTTCATTAGATACTTAACGAACTGAAGCGGGGAGAGACTACCTGGACCGCTTGTTTCCGTTTTCCCTTTTAAAATGTTTTGCTACTGTTTGGCCTAATGAATACCGCCCCAGTATTGCTTTGTTCCTCATAACAAGAGCAGGTATAACCAGGAGGGTTGAGTATAAACTGCTTTATGAATACTCACTGTGTTCTTTGTTTTGTCTGCAGTTCAAGTTTGCGATAGTGATGATGGGCCGGCATCAGTACATCACTGAGGATGAGTACGAGGTCAACCTGAAAGACTTCCAGCCACAGCCAGGTACCCTGCTAATACTACTAACTACTACTACTACTAACTACTACTACTACTACTACTACTACTACTACTACTACTACTACTACTACTACTACTACTACTACTACTACTAAGTACTACTGTGGTAGTACTGTGGTCCTCTGTAGCTCAGCTGGTAGAGCATGGCCCTTGTAACGCCGTGGTAGTGGGTTCGATCCCCGGGACCACCCATACACACAAATGTATGCACGCATGACTGTAAGTCGCTTTGGATAAAAGCGTCTGCTAAATGGCTTATTATTATTATTATTATTATTATTATTATTATTATTACTACTAACTAATACTACTAACTACTACTACTAACTTCTAACTGCTGCTACTACTACTACTACTAACGACTACTACTAACTAATACTGTCTCCTTGTCTCCTGAGTGGCGCAGTGGTCTAAGGCACTGCTGCGCAGTGCTAACTGTGCCACTAGAGATCCTGGTTCGAATCCAGGCTCTGTCGCAGCCGGCCGCGACCGGGAGACCCATGGGGCGGTGCACAATTGGCCCAGCGTCGTCCAGGGTAGGGGAGGGAATGGCCGGCAGGGATGTAGCTCAGTTGATAGAGCATGGTGTTTGCAACGCCAGGGTTGTGGGTTCGATTCCCACGGGGGGCCAGTATAAAAAAAACATGTATTCACTAACTGTAAGTCGCTCTGGATAAGAGCGTCTGCTAAATGACTAAAATGTAATGTAAATGTAATACTACTAACTACTACTACTAACTTCTAACTACTGCTACTACTACTAACGACTACTACTAACTAATACTACTACTACTAACTTCTAACTGCTGCTACTACTACTACTAACGACTACTACTAACTAATACTACTAACTACTACTAACTTCTAACTACTAGTTTTGCATGGTATACCAAAACTGAGAATAGAACATGAAAAACGGTTCGGTACTACACTTCTGTCAAATGTCTCGTGTCGTGTACGGATTGAGAGGATCCAGTCTGTCTAGTAATTTGTTTGAATCTTCTCAAGGGGGCAATAGCTAGCCAGGCAGTATATTTGCCACTTTTGAAGCAAGCGAGAGAGAATGCCGACAGCATGGCTTCTTCAAATGAAAACATTAGCTCCACGCCCGCAGCTTGTTGACAAAACTGTCTGCAGAAGTGAACTATGGGAATACTTTGATTACAGAGCAGATGATGAGGTCCAGCCCACCTAAACAACTAAACAAAAGGTGGAACAAAGCAGTGCAGTGCAAGGGGGAGGTTTAGTTCCAAAATGACAACATAGAAATATTTTACACATCACATTGTAACGTTGTCATTATTCTACTAAATTTGAATATTTTTTTGGGTTGACAATGACATGAACATGTGAGCATTATAATATGATTACCCAACCCAACAGTAAGGTAAAATGCACTCAGAACTTGACTACTTCACGTTTGTCTGGGCTTGCTAGCAGTAGCCACTAGCCAGCCAGCAGCCCTGGGCAGAGCATTGCACCCTGGGAAATGAAATGCACCCTGGGAATCGTAGTATGCTGTGTAAATTAGATTGTATTTCTATGGCATGTAGAGTAGATTATTGCAATATAGAAGCTTCAGAAATGAGTTTCAATGTGTGTTTTGTCATTTTGGAACTAAACTATTAATTGAATACATTATAATACTAAACCAGGTATCGCTATCAAAGTAACATCTGGTATCGTAACACTACTAACTACTACTACCACTACCACTACTACTGCCATTACTAAATACTACTGCTGCTACTACTACTACTACTACTACTACCAACACCACGCTTTCTCTCTCTCTCTCTCTCTCTCTCAGAATGTTAACTATGTTCTATGGTTGTCTACCATTCCTCCTCTCCCCTCTAGGTAACATGTCCCACCCTCGACCCTGGTTAGGCCTGGACCACTTCAACAAAGCCCCGAAGAGAGGGCGCTACACCTACCTGGAGAAAGCTATCAAGATCCACAACTGAGCACCCCTCCCTCCCTCTCTCCTCCTCCTCTCTCTCCTCCCTCCTCTTCCTCCTCCTTAACCCACCATAACCACAGACTGTAACCAACCAAGTGTGTGTCCTCCAGCTCTAACCCCCCTACAGACAGACACTGTGATGTCTCTGTCACATGGATCCATCCATCCATTAGCAGGCTGCTGCTGATGATGATGATGAAACTATACCACCTCTTCCTCCTAAACCCCTCTCTCCTCCCCCACACCACCACCACCCCCCTTCCCCCAAATCTCTCTCCCCCACACCCCCCCTTCCTCCCAAACCTCTCTCCCCCCACACCACCACCACCCAACTTCCTCCCAAACGCCCTCGAACCTCTCTCCCCCACACCACCACCACCCCCCTTCCTCCCGAACCCCTCTCTCCCCCCACACCACCACCACCCCCTTCCTCCCGAACCCCTCTCTCCCCCACACCACCACCACCCCCTTCCTCCCGAACCCCTCTCTCCCCCCACACCACCACCACCCCCCTTCCTCCCGAACCCCTCTCTCCCCCCACACCACCACCACCCCCCTTCCTCCCGAACCCCTCTCTCCCCCACACCACCACCACCCCCCTTCCTCCCGAACCCCTCTCTCCCCCCACACCACCACCACCCCCCTTCCTCCCGAACCCCTCTCTCCCCCCACACCACCACCACCCCCCCTTCCTCCCGAACCCCTCTCTCCCCCACACCACCACCACCCCCTTCCTCCCGAACCCCTCTCCCCCCAAACCACCACCCCCCTTCTACTTTTTTTTTAGGTTGTTAGGTTTTTGGCTTCTCTAACTCTGACTGCCTATTTTTGTCTGGGAGAAATAAATGACTTTGGAGAAAAAGGACAGGACAGGATGATGAACTACTAGACTTATGTTTTGTTTGTTTTTGTTTTTAATAATAAGAGTTGTTACGAAAAGCAATGAGCGCTGCTGCATATAGTGGGGGGTGACGAGGTAAAGAAAAGATAGAAGTCGTCATTTGCAGAAAATAAGGGTGATTAGGTCTTTTTTTTTTAAAGAAGAGAACCAGTGCAGATGGGTTGAGGCTTGAGACTAGTTGTCCTGATGTGGTGCCCTTCATATCCCCCCTCCCCTTTAGTCAACTAGTCAAACTGTTTCCATCTTTAAAATAAATCAGTTTTTGTCTTTTTCTGCAATATCTTCTTGTATAATAAAATAAAAAACCACAGCATCTGTTTAAAATAAATGTAAAAAGAGTAAGTCGTCCGTACTTTCATCTTGCACGTTGACACTTCATATCAAAGCTTTGACATTTCTCAGGACTGGTAAATGTCAACTTTGGTTGTACCTTTTTTTGATTTCCGTTGCTCCTCCTGTTCCTCTCCGTCCTGTTTCCCTGTCCTGTTACGTTCCCTCCGTCCCCCTCTCCCCCTGAGGGTTTGTGATGGGGGTTGTATATCCTCCGGTGTTTTGTGCTGGGTGAGTTTGACTGAGCTGTGCTGCTTTAGTAGGAAGCCTCGGCCATTAACAAGCCATCTGGTTTCACCGTATATACACGCAGAACCAGTATTGCTATAGTTATTATTATTATTATTATTAGAACAACAAACACACTGAATTTTTCTTAAGCACAGGTGGAATGCTCCCCCCTCCCCTTAAAGGCCATCATAGTTGGCTTTGTGATGAGATTTGAAATTGTATATAAAAAAAAAAAAACATTAAAAAAACATGTAAAATGGAAAAACACAGAACTTTTGTTATTGGTTGGCTACAAATTGAAAAGATTCAGGTGTTCATATTCCTTGTGTTATTTTTTTTTTTCCAGGGTTCCTTGATTCTTTAGATTATTGTTGTTTTTTTGGTTCAGTTTTCTTTTCTCCTTTCTGTTTGAACTAATGGCACCAGTTGGTTCTAATAGTGATGTTAAGGTTCAGTTTAAGATGGCGAGCTGCGGTACGGACCGGGTAACTTTCCCCAAAATTCCCAGGTTTTCCAGAAATCCCAGTTGGGAGGATTCCAGACTACCTGCTTGTTCTCCTCTGATTCCGGGAATCTTCCAACAGGTATTTCTGGAAAACATGGGAATTTTGGGTAAGTTACTGGAATTCCTAGATGAGATCCGGGCCCGTATCCACAAAGGGTCTTGGGTAGGAGTGCCAACCTATGATCTGTCCGTACAAGCTTATTCATTATGATCTAAAAAGTCAAACTGATGCTAGAACAGCACTCCTCCTCTGAGACGCTTCGTGGAGACGGCCCCTGATCACACCCCCTGCTCCTCCTAGACGCTTCGTGGAGACGGCCCCTGATCACACCCCCTGCTCCTCCTAGACGCTTCGTGGATACGGTCCCTGATCACACCCCCTGCTCCTCCTCTGAGACGCTTCGTGGATACGGCCCCTGATCACACCCCCTGCTCCTCCTTGATTTGGTATTTTCCCAGTTGATGCTCGTCGGTGTAGCAGCAGTGTACCACAAACTACTCCTGTATATTGCCTTTTTGCTGGGAAATGTATGTTGAATAAAATTTTCTATAAAAACCTGTCCACTCACTGCTAGTCCATCTGATCAAAGTTAAAACCAGGCCTGTATTATATGGGGCAAGGAGATAGACACTGAGTGGACATAACATTATGAACACCTGCTCTTTCCATGACAGACTGACCAGGTGAATCCAGGTGAAAGCTATGATCCCTTATTGATGTCACCTGTTAAATCCACTTCAATCAGTGTAGATGAAGGGGAGGAGACGGGTTAAAGAAGGATTTCTAAGCCTTGAGACAATTGAGACATGGATTGTGTATGTGTGCCATTCAGAGGGTGAATGGGCAAGACAAAAGATTGAAGTGCCTTTGAACGGGGTATGGTAGTAGGTGCCAGACGCACCAGTTTGTGCCAAGAACTATAACGCTGCTGGGTTTTTCACGCTCAACAGTTTCCCGTGTGTCTCAAGAATGGTCCACCATCCAAAGGACATCCAGCCAACTTGACACAACTGTGGGAAGCATTGGAGTCGACATGGGCCAGCATCCCTGTGGAATGTTTTCAACACCTTGTAGGGTCCATGTCCCGACAAATTGAGTCTGTTCTGACGGCAAAAGGAGGGGAGGAGGGGGGGTGCAACTCAGTATTAGGCAAGTGTTCCTAATGTTTTGTACACTCAGTGTGTGCATCTGTATATACTGTATGTGTATGTGTTAAAACAAGTAAGTGGCTCTGGATAAGAGAGTCTACTAAATGTCAATGTAGGAGGACGGCATCAGGACTAACAAGTCGTCTTGTTGCCTACTTCCAGAAATATACCAGTTTATATTATATTTGGAGAGAAAATATAGTGGAGTTGTGGTGTGTGTGTGTATACAGTGCCTTCTGAAAGTATTCAGACCCCTTCCCCTTTTCCACATTTTGTTACGTTACAGCCTTCTTAAATGGATTAAAATAAATACATAAAAAATCCTCAACAATCTACACACAATGCCCCATAATGACAAAGTGAAAACAGGTTTTTAGAAATGTTTGCTAATTTATTAAAAATAAAAAACAGAAATACCTTATTTACATAAGTATTCACACCCTTTGCTATGAGACTCGAATTTTAGCTCAGGCGCATCCTGTTTCCATTGATCATCCTTGATGTTTCTACAACTTGATTGGAGTCCACCTGTGGTCAATTCAATTGATTGGACATGATTTGGAAAGGCACACACCTGTCTATATAAGGTCCCACAGTTGACAGTGTATGTCAGAGCAAAAACCAAGCCATGAGGTCGAAGGAATTGTCCGTAGATCTGGGGAAGGGTACCAAAACATTTCTGCATCATTGAAAGTCCCCAAGAACACAGTGGCCTCCACCATTCTTAAATGGAAGAAGTTTGGAATCACCAGGACTCTTCCTAGAGCTGGCAGCCCGGCCAAACTGAACAATCGGGGGAAAAGGGCCTTGGTCAGGGAGGTGACCAAGAACCAGATGGTCACTCTGACAGAGCTCCAGAGTTCCTCTGTGGAGATGGGAGAACCTTCCAGAAGGACAACCATCTCTGCAGATCTCCACCAATCAGGTTTTTATGGTAGAGTGGCCAGATGGAAGCCACTCCTCAGTAAAAGGCACATGACAGCCCGCTTGGAGTTTGCCAAAAGGCACCTAAAGGACTCTCAGATCATGAGAAACAAGATTCTCTGGTCTGATGAAACCAAGATTGAACTCTTTGGCCTGAATGCCAAACGTCACGTCTGGAGGAAACCTGGCACCATCCCTACGGTGAAGCATGGTGGTGGCAGCATGCTGTGGGGATGTTTTTCAGCGGCAAGGACTGGGAGACTAGTCAGAATCGAGGGAAAGATGAACAGAGCAAAGTACAGAGAGATCCTTGATGAAAACCTGCTCCAGAGCGCTCAGGACCTCAGACTGGTGTGAAGGTTAACCTTCCAACAGGACAACGACCCTAAGCACACAGCCAAGACAATGCAGGAGTGGCTTCGGGACAAGTCTCAATGTCCTTGAGTGGCCCAGCCAGAGCCTTGTCTTGAACCCGATCTACCATCTCTGGAGAGACTTGAAAATAGCTGTGCAGCGATGCTCCCCATCCAACCTGACAGAGCTTGAGAGGATCTGCAGAGAAGAATGGGAGAAACTCCCCAAATACAGGTGTGCCAAGCTTGTAGTGTCATACCCAAGAAGACTTGAGGCAGTAATCGCTGCCAAAGGTCTTTCAACAAAGTACTGCGTAAATGGTCTGAATACTTATGTAAATGTGATATTTCAATTTTTTTTTTTTTTTTATACATTTGCAAACATTTCTAAAAACCTGTTTTTGCTTTGTCATTAAAATGTATTTTGTTTAGATTGATGAAGGGGCGAAAAAAGCAATTTAATCAATTTTAGAATCCGGCTGTAACGAAATATAGAAAAAGTGAAGGGGTCTGAATACTTTCCAAATGGTGGTTATATAGCATCATAGGTTTATATGGACATCATGTTTTCATTGATCATCCTTGATGTTTCTACATCCTTGAGCTGTTTCCGAATGCACTCTGTGTGTGTATATATAATATACCATTTGTCTTTAGCTGAAATAACGTATTTATTTTAACCAGGAGGGTCAGTTAAGAACCCACTCTCATTTACTCTGAACTTCCTGTCTAATGCAACAATAACCACACCACATGTCTTATAACAAACTTCCTGTCTAATGCAACAATAACCACACCAAACTTCCTGTCTAATGCAACAATAACCACAACAAACTTCCTGTCTAATGCAACAATAACCACAACAAACTTCCTGTCTAATGCAACAATAACCACACCACATGTTATATAACAAACTTCCTGTCTAATACAACAATAACCACACCAAACTTCCTGTCTAATGCAACAATAACCACAACAAACTTCCTGTCTAATGCAACAATAACCACACCAAACTTCCTGTCTAATGCAACAATAACCACACCAAACTTCCTGTCTAATGCAACAATAACCACACCACAACACATGTAATGTAATATATATCATTTTATTAGAGGCATATAATAATCTATATAAGCAATAAATCAGAACTCCATCATGTCTAGTCTGCTGTAAGGTATTACACATCATTGTAGTTGAGAGTTAGACAGATTAGTGTGGTCAATAAAATCATCTTCGGTTTATTCGAAAGTAACGTAAAAACACCCCCAGTTCAGTCCTTTGTGTCCATTACAGCTTTCTGAAAAGGGGGAAGACGTGGGCAGAGTCCCAAATGGCATCCTAGTCCCTATATAGTGCACTACTTTTGACCAGAGCCCTATGGTCCCCTGCACGTCTATTTTATACCAGGACGTATTGGCCTTGGTCAAGACTAGTGTACTATATAGGGAATAGGGTACCATTTGGAACTCACTGTACTATATAGGGAATAGGGTACCATTTGGAACTCACTGTACTATATAGGGAATAGGGTACCATTTGGAACTCACTGTACTATATAGGGAATAGGGTACCATTTGGAACTCACTGTACTATATAGGGAATAGGGTACCATTTGGAACTCACTGTACTATATAGGGAATAGGGTACCATTTGGAACTCACACCCACAGTCAAGCCTAGGCTCTGACTGACTTATAGAATTATATATATATAAACTAGAGGTCAGGGGTGAACTTCAGCAGTGCTAGTTTGTTTTCAAAACAACAGTAATTCCAGTGGGTGTAGGAATCGTAGTTATAATGATCTGAATATTGGGTTCATTGTCTGCCGGTTGGTCAACCCAGGGCCTTATTCAAGAGACTATAGATTGTAATTTATATAGATTGTAATTTATACATTTACCAGGGAATCATGTCTGTGCTACACAAGACATTTCTATCTGAATGTTCTGTATGAGGTTGCTCAACTGGTTGCAATAGTCCGGTGACCAACCAGAAAGCCCGGTTGGTTGGATTCCCGGATTTCCTGCCTCTTCCTAGCCTGGAGAAATCCAGTCATGTTTGGCATGACAAAGAGTGGAATGATATCTAAACAGACTGGTACCCAGGCTAGCCTCTTTCCTCCTGATTCCAATATTCCGACCTGGGTTTGTGGAAAACCTGGGAAAGTTACTAGAATTGTGCAAACCTGCTCCGTTGTGAACAAGCCCAGGTTCATTCCTACCACGTCTTCATCTGCTCGCTTGTCGGCATTTGTAACTTTGTGAATTTTTATAAAAATAGTCCTTAGATTCATACTATTTACAACCCTCTTGTACCGTAAGTTAGATCTGCATTTAAACTAAGGGTGCGTCCCAAATGGTACCCTATTCCCTATATAGTGCACTACTTTTGTACTATATCCCTCTCAAAAGTAGTGCACTATATAGGGAATAGGGTGCCATTTGGGATTCATACTATGACTGTGTAATCCTGTAGGTTTCTGTGGGGCTGCTGCTATGGTCTCTCTTTTCGGCTGGATTCCATTCTGAAAACATTCCCCCTTTCCTCTCCCTTGCTGTTCTGAAAGAGTGTAGATAAGAGCAGTATTGAAACTCCTTCTGAGACAGAAATTTAAAAGGGCAATCTGCAATTCAAAGAACAATGGAACGGTCACCCTGACCCCGCCACTGCATTGGTACGTGGCTGGATAAATATAACCACTCTCAAATTCATATACAGAGCTGTGGGTGCAAGAAGGAAAAGGAGCATGTTTTCTGTGAGAAAGGGAGCATGTTTTCTGTACTAGTGCACGTGACATTAAAACTTGAAACGTCTAATGGAATCCAGCCCAGACTGCGAGCGTGGCCAGACAGGTCAGACAGGTCAGAGCCACAGCACTCCTGCTGGTAGTATGGCAGTCAGCAGCAGCTCCCCTAGTGGTGGGTGGGGTTAAGGTGGTCAGCAGCAGCGTTTCTTGTCCACGTGGAGAATGCGGTTACAGCGAGGACAGGAGTGGTACGCATCCTTGAAGTGTTTCACGAAGAACGGGATCAGACAGCAGCCCACTACCAACCTGGGAGAGAGACACGGCGTTCAGTTGATTTTAGACATGTCTAATTTCCTCAAAAGTAAGTGTCTCTGGATAAGAGCGTCTGCTAAATGACGTAAATGTAGAAGAATCAAGACATTATATAACTCCTCCAGCTTTCCTCCCCCCCCCCCCCACCCACTTCTTTACTCACCCACAGAGGATGAAGAGGATGCACATGAGCCAGGCGAAGGCCCCGACTTTATAGGTGACGTTAGTCATCACCTGTTGTTGACAGGAAGTACAGGTGGTCATACCCGCTGAACGGCCCAGTTCTGTCTCATAACTCACAAACTTCTGAGTAGGAGCTCCACCACCTCCTCCAATACCACCTCCTCCACTGGTGTACACTATGGGTAGGGAGGGAGGGAGGGGAGGGAGAGGGGAGGGAGGGAGGGAGGGAGGGAGGGGGGGAGGGAGGGAGAGGACAAGTTATATTTGGCTGGCTCCAACACTGCTGGTATAGTAGGAACAAGGGAGAGAAAGATGGTTTCATGGGTAGACACGAGAGAGACGTGTGATGCCTTCAGATGCCTCCTTGGAACCTGGGAATTTACCAGTTATAAATACGCCATGATTGTGTTCAAGTGCTTTTTGAAGTCAGAACAATTCTTCAACCAATGAGATGTAATTTTAGCTAGCTAGATGAGCTAGCTGATGTTGCTACAGTTCTGGTGTTGCGTGCTTGTGTAAGGTATAAATGAGGCTTGAGACAGGAAGTGCTTACCTGTCTTGGCCTGAGACTGAGACGTAGAGAAGCTATTGGAGGGGATGGTGGAGGAAGGAGGGTTGAACGGGGTATGGACATGATATACCTTCACCCCATCCTCACCTTGCCCTTCAACTGGAAGAGAGAGGGAGTCATGGAGGGGGAGATGGGGAGGAGGAAGAGAGGGAGGAAGGGGGGAGATGGGGAGATAGAGAGAGAATTAGATAGCTCCAATATGTAAAACAGACTGAGTACAGTATAGATACAACCTTGGATGTAATAGTACAGTACAATACAACTTTATTGTCCACAAGTTACAGCGAACAACAGAATGTTGACGTACCTGGTATGATGTAGGGGGGCGGGTCTTTTCCATCTGCACTCATTCTCCTCTGCTGGGCTTCCTGTGAGAGGGGGTCAAGGGTCAGCTGTGTCTACCATACACGCTATAACATCAACATCGTCCTCTGGAGCAAGCCAGGCTCACAAGGACTGAATCAACAAATCATCTCCAATCAAGACATGAATCTGGTGTGTTCGAGCAGGGCTGGAGGAAGAGGTTTCATAAGCGCTACTTAAAAGCTTCACAGATCATCTATAAGCGCATGTCAACCTCTATAAAGAGTGACATAATTACCATTATAAGTTAAATTGCCAAATGTGACAAAGAGCTATGTTTACACACCATTTATAGAGGATTACATACACATATAGATGATTTGTGAAGCATTTATGTAGTGCTTATGAAGCCTCTGTAGGCTGTATAAAGCCTTCATAAGTTGTACTTGGTTTAAAGTGGGACTGAAGTGAGGCCTTAGATATGACGTCAGCCCCTCTAAAATGTGTGCCGCTGCCGTTAAAACGATGCAAGTCCAACCCAGGCTGACGTAGTTCTCTATTCAGTCATCTCTATTCAGTCACTAGGTGGTGCTATAACCCCAGGTACGGAGAACAAACACACAAACACACACACACACACACACACACACACACACACACACACACACACTCCACAGGTGAAACCTGTCATTCGGCATCCTCCACATTCTAATAGTCATGGTAAGAATGAGCTGAGAACCTTATTGTCCTGTAGTTGATTAGGGAGTGTGGTCTTGTGTCTTTTAAAGGTTACAGGCAGGGCTTCACTCGTCTCAGTAGCAGTCTGTTCAGCTGACATTCCAGTCCTTGGATTCCATGTCAGATGTTTAGCATGACAGGGGTGTCGAGGAGTGGAATGACAGCTAAACAGGCTGGTACCCAGAATAGTGCTCCACTGTGTTGGTTATGAGTCACTGTAATTTAGAGAACTATGTAGTCTATATACACATTTATTTGGTTTCCTATGGCAACAGCTACTCTTCCGGAATTCCACAAAGAAGAAACATTAATTGACAAACTTTATGGATGTGTCACTGAAGTCCAGGGTGTTGTTTCAGAAAAATTTGTACAAATAGTGCTGTCATTTCTAAACGGTTCACCTGATATGGATGAAAATACCCTCCAATTAAAGCTGACAGTCTGCACTCTGAACTTTAACCTCATAGTCATTCTATCATTTCGAAGTGCTGGAGTACAGAGCCAAAACAACAAAAAATGTTGTCACTGTCCGAATACTTTTGGAGCTCCCTGTATCTGATCCCAATCCACAAAACGTCAGAACATTACATTGTGAGATGAGCTTTTCTTATTCTACAGCGACTAAATCTCATCTCACTACTGGCTCAGTGTTGTGTTGCTGCTAAATCTGGAATCCTGCAACCAGGACTTCTGCAAAGCAGGGAATTCTGAGACAAATGTTCAGAATGTTGTAACCCTAAGGGTTCCGTTCGGAAGCCAGAAGACGGACTATCGCAGCGTTTCCCAAACTCAGTCCTGGGGACCCCAAGAGGTGAACGTTTTGGTTTTTGCCCTAGCACTACACAGCTGATTCAAATCGTCAACTCATCATCAAGCTTTGACGATTTGAATCAGCTGTGTAGTGCTAGGGCAAAAACCAAAATGTTCACCTCTTGGGGTCCCCAGGACCGAGTTTGTTAAACCTGACTTGAGATGGAACTACCCAAATCTAACTACCCCAGGCTGAGACATACGGACAAGCTCCTTTTCTAGAGCTGAGCTACGCCTTCAAAGTAACCTGCCTGTAGCCTTTCATATACCTGCAAACACACACACACACTGCCCACCCTTCCATCATACAAGGAACAGACAGAGAGCTTTGACTGTCAGTCACTCGTCATCTGCTGTCAGTGAGATTATACTCAACATGAGGGATGTCTATCTTAGGCTCACACACACACACACACACACACACACACAGACACACACACACACACACACAGACACACACACACACACACACACACACACACACACACACACACACACACACACAGACAGGCATACACCCGTAGAACAGATACACCTGTCTGTCTCCTCTGGTGCCCTGCAGGATGCTTCCCTGTCTGCCTCCTCTGGTGCCCTGCAGGATGCTTCCCTGTCTGTCTCCTCTGGTGCCCTGCAGGATGCTTCCCTGTCTGTCTCCTCTGGTGCCCTGCAGGATGCTTCCCTGTCTGTCTCCTCTGGTGCCCTGCAGGATGCTTCCCTGTCTGTCTCCTCTGGTGCCCTGCAGGTTGCTTCCCTGTCTGTCTCCTCTGGTGCCCTGCAGGATGCTTCCCTGTCTGTCTCCTCTGGTGCCCTGCAGGATGCTTCCCTTCCCTGTCTGTCTCCTCTGGTGCCCTGCAGGATGCTTCCCTGTCTGCCTCCTCTGGTGCCCTGCAGGATGCTTCCCTGTCTGTCTCCTCTGGTGCCCTGCAGGATGCTTCCCTGTCTGTCTCCTCTGGTGCCCTGCAGGATGCTTCCCTGTCTGTCTCCTCTGGTGCCCTGCAGGATGCTTCCCTGTCTGTCTCCTCTGGTGCCCTGCAGGATGCTTCCCTTCCCTGTCTTTCTCCTCTGGTGCCCTACAGGATGCTTCCCTGTCGGTCTCCTCTGGTGTCCTGCAGGATGCTTCCCCGTATTTAAAGGGATGGCTTAAGATAAATGTACTAAAAACCCAATTCTTTGAAAACTCCATGACAAAATGTGTTGGCCAGCAAGTGGGAGGGTTTTCAGCGGTTGAATGAAATGTATTCAGAGTGCGTTACACAACTAAAAAAGGGAAGTCTGAATGCCAAATACTGAGAAGTGCGTAGGGAATGCGTGCGTAGGAAAGGCGTGTGTAGGATACATTCCTAAGTTGGGATCAGTCCCTAAATGAGGAAATACAAGGTAAACATATACTGTACATCTCTACAGCTTTACATTAACGTTTTGATTGTTAAACATTATCACATTGCACTTGTTGCTTTTGATCAGTTATACAATTTAAAAAACATTATTTCACAACACACTAAGTGTGTACCCTCAGGCTCCTACTCCACTACCACATATCTACAACACTAAATCCATGTGTACGTGTGTGTATAGTGCGTATGTTATCGTGTGTGTGTGTGCATGTGTCTGTGCCTATGTTTGTGTTGCTTCACAGTACCCGCTGTTCCATAAGGTGGATTTTTATTTGTTTAAATGTGATTCTACTGCTTGCATCAGTTACCTGATGTGGAATAGAGTTCCATGTAGTCATGGCTCTATGTAGTACTGTGCGCCTCCCATAGTCTGTTCTGGACTTGGGGACTGTGAAGAGACCTCTGGTGGCATGTCTTGTGGGGTATGCATGGGTGTCTGAGCTGTGTGCTAGTCGTTTAAACAGACAGCTCTGTGCTTTCAACATGTCAATACCTCTCACAAATACAAGTAGTGATGAAGTCAATCTTTCCTCCACTTTGAGCCAGGAGAGATTGACATGCATATTATTAATTGAATAACAGATTCACTACATGGAACAACATAGTCCCCAAAAAATCTAAAGGAGGTTTGTTCTGAAGTGTGTGTCCTATATCTGAGAGATAAGAAAGATCAGGAAACTAATTAATATAATTTTTTTTTTTACATGAAATTATCCCCTTATTTTAGGCACTAAACTATCTTCATAATACACTTCTTTACATTTTTACAACTGGTACTGGGGACCTTCAGACTAGTCTTGTAAGGCTTTTGGGCAAAAAAGAGTCTCAGCTTTCAATAGAGTGGTCATAATGGTTTTTAGGCCAAACCGTTTGGACGCTACAGTCGGTTTTGTGAGAAGACCGATTTTCGGGATGTCTCATGGTCTGACAAACACCACTCTAGCTCTGTCACCACAGATGCAGAAGGGAGATATAGGATGAATTGAGACGCAGCCCATGCAAAAACAGATATCTCTATCTTAATCAGATGGATTTTGATGGGGATTTTTAAAATAATGTTAATTCGATTTCCGCGGGGGCGCGACCATGGTAGGCTAAGGGTTAAATACTGTGTTCATTTTAGTTAGAATTTTGTCGACAGACTCAACAGAATATATCGAGAGAAGGGGTTCAGAATATTAGGGATCAATGGAAGAAAGCCATCTAAATACACTGCATGGCCAAAAGTATTTGGACACCTGCTCGTCAAACACCTCATTCCACAATCATGGGCATTAATATGGATTTGGTCCCCCCTTTGCTTCTATAACAGCCTCCACTCTTCTGGGAAGGCTTTCCACTAGATGTTGGAACATTGCTGCGGGGACTTGCTTCCATTCAGCCACAAGAGCATTAGTGAGGTCTGGCACTGATGTTGGGCATTTAGGCCTGGCTCGCAGTCGACGTTCCAATTCCTCCCAAAGATGTTTGATGGGGTTGAGGTCAGGGCTCTGTGCAGGCCAGTCAAGTTCTTCCACACTGATCTCAACAAACCATTTCTGTATGGACCTCGCTTTGTGCACAGGTGCATTGTCATGCTGAAACAGGAAAGGGCCTTCCCCAAACTGTTGCCACAAAATTGGAAGCACAAAATCGTCTAGAATGTGATTGTATGCTGTAGCGTTAAGATTTCCCTTCACTGGAACTAAGGAGCCTGATCCATGAAAATTTGCCCCAGACCATTATTCCTCCTCCACCAAACTTTATAGTTGGCACTATGCATTTGGGCAGGTAGCATTCTCCTAGCATCCGCCAAACCTAGATTTGTCAGTCGGACTGCCAGATGGTGACACGTGATTCATCACTCCAGAGAACGTGTTTCCACTGCTACAGAGTCCAACGCTTAGCATTGCGCATGATCTTAGGCTTGTGTGCGGCTGCTCGGCCATGGCTACACTGTATTCTCCAACAGTAGACCTACACTATATTCTCCAACAGTAGACCTACACTATATTCTCCAACAGTAGACCTACACTATATTCTCCAACAGTAGGCCTACACTATATTCTCCAACAGTAGACCAACACTATATTCTCCAACAGTAGACCTACACTATATTCTCCAACAGTAGACCTACACTATATTCTCCAACAGTAGACCTACACTATATTCTCCAACAGTAGACCTACACTATATTCTCCAACAGTAGACCTACACTATATTCTCCAACAGTAGACCTACACTATATTCTCCAACAGTAGACCTACACTATATTCTCCAACAGTAGGCCTACACTATATTCTCCAACAGTAGACCTACACTATATTCTCCAACAGTAGACCTACACTATATTCTCCAACAGTAGGCCTACACTATATTCTCCAACAGTAGACCTACACTATATTCTCCAACAGTAGACCTACACTATATTCTCCAACAGTAGACCTACACTATATTCTCCAACAGTAGACCTACACTATATTCTCCAACAGTAGACCTACACTATATTCTCCAACAGTAGACCTACACTATATTCTCCAACAGTAGACCTACACTATATTCTCCAACAGTAGATCTACACTATATTCTCCAACAGTAGGCCTACACTATATTCTCCAACAGTAGACCTACACTATATTCTCCAACAGTAGACCTACACTATATTCTCCAACAGTAGACCTACACTATATTCTCCAACAGTAGGCCCACACTATATTCTCCCAACAGTAGACCTACACTATATTCTCCAACAGTAGACCTACACTATATTCTCCAACAGTAGACCTACACTATATTCTCCAACAGTAGACCTACACTATATTCTCCAACAGTAGACCTACACTATATTCTCCAACAGTAGACCTACACTATATTCTCCAACAGTAGACCTACACTATATTCTCCAACAGTAGACCTACACTATATTCTCCAACAGTAGACCTACACTATATTCTCCAACAGTAGATCTACACTATATTCTCCAACAGTAGGCCCACACTATATTCTCCAACAGTAGACCTACACTATATTCTCCAACAGTAGACCTACACTATATTCTCCAACAGTAGACCCACACTATATTCTCCAACAGTAGGCCTACACTATATTCTCCAACAGTAGGCCTACACTATATTCTCCAACAGTAGACCAACACTATATTCTCCAACAGTAGACCTACACTATATTCTCCAACAGTAGACCTACACTATATTCTCCAACAGTAGACCTACACTATATTCTCCAACAGTAGACCTACACTATATTCTCCAACAGTAGGCCTACACTATATTCTCCAACAGTAGACCTACACTATATTCTCCAACAGTAGACCTACACTATATTCTCCAACAGTAGACCTACACTATATTCTCCAACAGTAGACCTACACTATATTCTCCAACAGTAGACCTACACTATATTCTCCAACAGTAGACCTACACTATATTCTCCAACAGTAGACCTACACTATATTCTCCAACAGTAGGCCTACACTATATTCTCCAACAGTAGACCTACACTATATTCTCCAACAGTAGACCTACACTATATTCTCCAACAGTAGACCTACACTATATTCTCCAACAGTAGACCTACACTATATTCTCCAACAGTAGACCTACACTATATTCTCCAACAGTAGACCTACACTATATTCTCCAACAGTAGACCTACACTATATTCTCCAACAGTAGATCTACACTATATTCTCCAACAGTAGACCTACACTATATTCTCCAACAGTAGACCCACACTATATTCTCCAACAGTAGACCAACACTATATTCTCCAACAGTAGACCTACACTATATTCTCCAACAGTAGACCTACACTATATTCTCCAACAGTAGACCTACACTATATTCTCCAACAGTAGGCCTACACTATATTCTCCAACAGTAGACCTACACTATATTCTCCAACAGTAGACCTACACTATATTCTCCAACAGTAGACCTACACTATATTCTCCAACAGTAGGCCTACACTATATTCTCCAACAGTAGACCTACACTATATTCTCCAACAGTAGACCTACACTATATTCTCCAACAGTAGACCTACACTATATTCTCCAACAGTAGACCTACACTATATTCTCCAACAGTAGACCTACACTATATTCTCCAACAGTAGACCAACACTATATTCTCCAACAGTAGACCTACACTATATTCTCCAACAGTAGGCCTACACTATATTCTCCAACAGTAGACCTACACTATATTCTCCAACAGTAGGCCTACACTATATTCTCCAACAGTAGGCCTACACTATATTCTCCAACAGTAGACCAACACTATATTCTCCAACAGTAGACCTACACTATATTCTCCAACAGTAGACCTACACTATATTCTCCAACAGTAGACCTACACTATATTCTCCAACAGTAGACCTACACTATATTCTCCAACAGTAGGCCTACACTATATTCTCCAACAGTAGACCTACACTATATTCTCCAACAGTAGACCAACACTATATTCTCCAACAGTAGACCTACACTATATTCTCCAACAGTAGACCTACACTATATTCTCCAACAGTAGACCTACACTATATTCTCCAACAGTAGGCCTACACTATATTCTCCAACAGTAGACCTACACTATATTCTCCAACAGTAGACCTACACTATATTCTCCAACAGTAGACCTACACTATATTCTCCAACAGTAGACCTACACTATATTCTCCAACAGTAGACCTACACTATATTCTCCAACAGTAGACCTACACTATATTCTCCAACAGTAGACCCACACTATATTCTCCAACAGTAGGCCTACACTATATTCTCCAACAGTAGACCTACACTATATTCTCCAACAGTAGGCCTACACTATATTCTCCAACAGTAGACCTACACTATATTCTCCAACAGTAGACCTACACTATATTCTCCAACAGTAGGCCTACACTATATTCTCCAACAGTAGACCTACACTATATTCTCCAACAGTAGACCTACACTATATTCTCCAACAGTAGACCTACACTATATTCTCCAACAGTAGACCTACACTATATTCTCCAACAGTAGACCTACACTATATTCTCCAACAGTAGGCCTACACTATATTCTCCAACAGTAGACCTACACTATATTCTCCAACAGTAGACCTACACTATATTCTCCAACAGTAGACCTACACTATATTCTCCAACAGTAGACCTACACTATATTCTCCAACAGTAGACCTACACTATATTCTCCAACAGTAGACCTACACTATATTCTCCAACAGTAGGCCTACACTATATTCTCCAACAGTAGACCTACACTATATTCTCCAACAGTAGACCTACACTATATTCTCCAACAGTAGGCCTACACTATATTCTCCAACAGTAGGCCTACACTATATTCTCCAACAGTAGACCTACACTATATTCTCCAACAGTAGACCTACACTATATTCTCCAACAGTAGACCTACACTATATTCTCCAACAGTAGGCCTACACTATATTCTCCAACAGTAGACCTACACTATAGTTCTCCAACAGTAGACCTACACTATATTCTCCAACAGTAGGCCTACACTATATTCTCCAACAGTAGGCCTACACTATATTCTCCAACAGTAGACCTACACTATATTCTCCAACAGTAGACCTACACTATATTCTCCAACAGTAGACCTACACTATATTCTCCAACAGTAGGCCTACACTATATTCTCCAACAGTAGACCTACACTATATTCTCCAACAGTAGACCTACACTATATTCTCCAACAGTAGGCCTACACTATATTCTCCAACAGTAGACCTACACTATATTCTCCAACAGTAGACCTACACTATATTCTCCAACAGTAGGACTACACTATATTCTCCAACAGTAGACCTACACTATATTCTCCAACAGTAGACCTACACTATATTCTCCAACAGTAGACCTACACTATATTCTCCAACAGTAGACCAACACTATATTCTCCAACAGTAGACCTACACTATATTCTCCAACAGTAGACCTACACTATATTCTCCAACAGTAGACCTACACTATATTCTCCAACAGTAGACCTACACTATATTCTCCAACAGTAGACCTACACTATATTCTCCAACAGTAGACCTACACTATATTCTCCAACAGTAGACCTACACTATATTCTCCAACAGTAGATCTACACTATATTCTCCAACAGTAGGCCTACACTATATTCTCCAACAGTAGACCTACACTATATTTTCCAACAGTAGACCAACACTATATTCTCCAACAGTAGACCTACACTATATTCTCCAACAGTAGACCTACACTATATTCTCCAACAGTAGACCTACACTGTATTCTCCAACAGTAGGCCTACACTATATTCTCCAACAGTAGACCTACACTATATTCTCCAACAGTAGACCTACACTATATTCTCCAACAGTAGACCTACACTATATTCTCCAACAGTAGACCTACACTATATTCTCCAACAGTAGACCTACACTATATTCTCCAACAGTAGACCTACACTATATTCTCCAACAGTAGACCTACACTATATTCTCCAACAGTAGACCTACACTATATTCTCCAACAGTAGACCTACACTATATTCTCCAACAGTAGACCAACACTATATTCTCCAACAGTAGACCTACACTATATTCTCCAACAGTAGGCCTACACTATATTCTCCAACAGTAGACCTACACTATATTCTCCAACAGTAGGCCTACACTATATTCTCCAACAGTAGGCCTACACTATATTCTCCAACAGTAGACCAACACTATATTCTCCAACAGTAGACCTACACTATATTCTCCAACAGTAGGCCTACACTATATTCTCCAACAGTAGACCTACACTATATTCTCCAACAGTAGACCAACACTATATTCTCCAACAGTAGGCCTACACTATATTCTCCAACAGTAGACCTACACTATATTCTCCAACAGTAGACCAACACTATATTCTCCAACAGTAGACCTACACTATATTCTCCAACAGTAGACCTACACTATATTCTCCAACAGTAGACCTACACTATATTCTCCAACAGTAGACCTACACTATATTCTCCAACAGTAGACCTACACTATATTCTCCAACAGTAGACCTACACTATATTCTCCAACAGTAGACCTACACTATATTCTCCAACAGTAGACCTACACTATATTATCCAACAGTAGGCCTACACTATATTCTCCAACAGTAGACCTACACTATATTCTCCAACAGTAGACCTACACTATATTCTCCAACAGTAGGCCTACACTATATTCTCCAACAGTAGACCTACACTATATTCTCCAACAGTAGACCTACACTATATTCTCCAACAGTAGACCTACACTATATTCTCCAACAGTAGATCTACACTATATTCTCCAACAGTAGGCCTACACTATATTCTCCAACAGTAGACCTACACTATATTCTCCAACAGTAGACCTACACTATATTCTCCAACAGTAGACCTACACTATATTCTCCAACAGTAGGCCTACACTATATTCTCCAACAGTAGACCTACACTATATTCTCCAACAGTAGACCTACACTATATTCTCCAACAGTAGACCTACACTATATTCTCCAACAGTAGACCTACACTATATTCTCCAACAGTAGACCTACACTATATTCTCCAACAGTAGACCTACACTATATTCTCCAACAGTAGGCCTACACTATATTCTCCAACAGTAGACCTACACTATATTCTCCAACAGTAGACCTACACTATATTCTCCAACAGTAGGCCTACACTATATTCTCCAACAGTAGGCCTACACTATATTCTCCAACAGTAGACCTACACTATATTCTCCAACAGTAGACCTACACTATATTCTCCAACAGTAAACCTAAACACTATATTCTCCAACAGTAGGCCTACACTATATTCTCCAACAGTAGACCTACACTATATTCTCCAACAGTAGACCTACACTATATTCTCCAACAGTAGGCCTACACTATATTCTCCAACAGTAGGCCTACACTATATTCTCCAACAGTAGACCTACACTATATTCTCCAACAGTAGACCTACACTATATTCTCCAACAGTAGACCTACACTATATTCTCCAACAGTAGGCCTACACTATATTCTCCAACAGTAGACCTACACTATATTCTCCAACAGTAGGCCTACACTATATTCTCCAACAGTAGACCTACACTATATTCTCCAACAGTAGACCTACACTATATTCTCCAACAGTAGACCTACACTATATTCTCCAACAGTAGACCTACACTATATTCTCCAACAGTAGACCAACACTATATTCTCCAACAGTAGACCTACACTATATTCTCCAACAGTAGACCTACACTATATTCTCCAACAGTAGACCTACACTATATTCTCCAACAGTAGGTCTTCACCATTTTCTTCCTAATGCATTTTATACAAGGCTCCACTTTTTCATGTACATTACACCTTTTCTTTCATAATGCATTGGATACAAAGCTTACTGTGTGTTGAATTTTACATGAGGGTTGCCAGATTGGAGGAAAAATAAATGTTCTTTGGTGAAGGTATTTGATTGGGGAGTGGGGATACATTTTTGATGGGAAATTATAAATCACACCATAATACACACACTCACTTTGTTTGTACTCATGTTATAGCCAACTCATGACTTTTGTATTAATTATTTGTAATAATATATTTGTATCTAGTTGTCATGTATTCATTATCTTTAACTGGTTAAATGTTTGTCGTTTGCATGTTTCAGTGATGATTAACATCGTTAAATAGTCGTAAATCTCTGCTTGATTTAGCTTTTGGTATATGTGGCATTTTTATACATATTCTGTATTTCCACTGAAGAAAGCAATAATGAATCAACACACTACTGTAAATAAATGGACACTAGCTGTTATAAAATGGAAATTGTTCTCCGTAAATAAATGGTGAGAAATGCTCAGTCTGAAGCCATTCGGCTATGGGTTTCACAGCCCTGTAATAATGATACAAGTTATATCACCTTAAAAAGGGTTTGTTTACAGCCTCTGGGGTATAACATGTTGGGCATTGTAGTATAGGAGAGTCTGACATATGACCCCTAACTTGATTTCAGTCTTCGCCAATGAGAGCCAAGAGGGGCCTAGCTTTCGTAGTTCATGACTGGGAAAGGCCTTGATTCTTGGCCGTAGAAAATCCTTCATCCATCTCATTAGATCAGAACAGGATGGTTTAACAGCGATTCATATTACTGTTTTGTATCCTGAAAAAAAGGATAGTTGTGTTTTGCTGCGTAACACACTTACATTATTTGTCTACCCATATGCTGTGGATGGTCGTCAGGTTATTTGATGTATAAGCTTCAGTAACAAAATTAACACTATGGTTGTAATAGTACTTTAAACAGGTCGTTTGTAAATGTGTTTGTTTTGGGTCCACACTGGTAAGTTAACTTATGTAAATTAGACAGCCACAGAGGATTTTCTTCTGAATAACTGGTCGGGGCATAGCACTTCCCATTCAGCTTCAGGCAACTTTGTTGTAAGGCTTGATCCCACCTGTATTGACTACTTCTATCCGTAACGCCCATTGTTGCATATCCATTCTTCACTAGATATATCGACGCAATTACACCCAACCCAATGTTGAAAAACAGAATGCTTCCCACCACTAGATCACATAACTAGACGTGAGCTGGACGTGATCCCAACGCTGCCACCAATGTAGCGGAAGAAAGCTGCAACAGGGACTCTGACCAGGGCAAAGTGAGCTCTAACTGCCGTTGCCATGAAAGCCTAGTAGGCCTCTGGGCAGAGGCAGGAGGCACACAATGTTGGCATATGCCTTGTTACAATAGCCTAAATATATAACAAGATTGACACGACCGTAATAATCATCATGAAACGGCCTTGGTAGTGACATAAGTGTAAGCCAACATAATTCATTATTTTACATTAACCTGTTTAACTGCATTGGTATGGCTTAATTGATCATAGTCCAGACTCGTTATAGTTGCAAATACCATGCAGTTTCACCAGGGGAATTTAAGCCAAACAGATTTTTTTGCAGGTCTTCTGTTTCCCTACATTTATTTATGAATTCATTTCCTATCATGAAAATGTATTCCCATTCCCTAATCAAATATCTTAATTGATACCACAAAAAAAAGAAAAATAAAGCTTTTTTACTCCAATCTGGCAACCCTAAAAAAATCTGACATAGCACCATTATCCCAAAGTATTAAGTGAAAACAAGCATAGAAAACAGCATTGGCATGAATAATAATAATAAAAAAACGTAAGGCTACTATTATGTTATAAATATTTCGGTGACAACCTGGTTGATTAACAATATTGGGTTGTTAACACGTTTTTTTTAAATATATAAATAAATGTGGGACACAAAAAAAGCCAGTGTAGAACACCAATACCCAAAATGCATTGCTCCAATAACTTTCAAAAGATTATTCTGAAAATGTGTGTATTTTCACACGATTTAAGCCACACAAAAAACACACGAAAACACACGAAATCTGCTGAAAAACTTTTTGTACTTATTTGCACGAATTGAGTGTGAGATTGTGTTGACGACACAGCCAAGTATTGGGCCCTGCGTCAGTGTCAAACTGTTACGACTTCGTCTTGTGCTCAGCTCGTGACAGATTTAATTAGCCTCAACATTAGTTAAAAAAAATACATATTATCAACTGTTACTAACGATCCTCAGCAACAACCACATGGCAATGAGTGTGTTTAACGAGGAAGCAAATGAAGGTGAATGAAACAATGGAATGATAATGTAGGTGTAACCGGTGTGAAATGGCTAGCTAGTTAGTGGTGACGGAAGCAACACTGTTACATAGGCTATACCAACTGAAGGGAACCAACAGGAAATTGGCAGTTGAATAAGTGCTTTTAGGCTTACTGAAGGTCCATACTGTTCGTGGCTAATATTTAACATGATAGAAAAAAAAAAAGGATGTATGCGCTCACTAACTGTAAGTCGCTCTGGATAAGAGCTTCTGCTAAATGACTTAAAATGTAGACTACAATTAAGCAATAATGCTCGTGGAGGTGTGGTATATGGCCAATATACATTTACATTTTAGTCATTTAGCAGACGCTCTTATCCAGAGCGACTTACAGTTAGTGAATACATATTTTTTTATACTGGCCCCCTGTGGGAATCGAACCCACAACCCTGGCATTGCAAACGCCATGCTCTATCAACTGAGCTACATCCCTGCCGGCCATTCCCTCCCCTACCCTGGACGACGCTGGGCCAAATGTGCGCACAGCCCTTAGCCGTGGTATATTGGCCATATATCACCAACCCCTGAGGTGCCTTATTGTTATTATAAACTGGTTACCAACATAATCAGAGCAGTAAATATAAATGTTTTGTCATACCCGTGTTATACGGTCTGATATACCATGGCTTTCAGCCAATCAGAATCCGGGCTGAAACCACCTAGTTTATAATTAACCCTTATAGAGCCATTGATCACGCCGATTGGCACGTGTGTTTTTCTGTTCCTTATTAGAAAAACTAGACTTTAGTCTTGGAGGTGTGTTTCCTGACCAATTATGTTTTTGGTTAATGATGTTTGTCCAAATGAGACACTGTAGCCTATTTCACTTCCTCAAAATCCCCAGAATGAATCTAAGATAACTCAATAAATCTGTAATTAATTTTGACGTTTTTGTCGAGGATGTTTTAGTTGCGCAATTTTACATCTAACTAAGGTGTTTGGTGCAGTATTTCTCAAGTAAAAAAAATGGTGTGACGTGTTGTCTCATGCAAGCCATCAGCGCTGCTGAGCAGGTCTGTGCAATTGGATAGAGAGCAATCACCGTAGCTGTTCACCCCATGTTAGTGGGCAAATGGACATCATCAAATCAAAACCCAACCTTCATTTACCCTTTGTGATGCACGGATGTTCCAAACTCAGTTTTAGACAAGACTGACTTTATGATCAAAATTATCCTATTTACACTTTGTAGATACTAGAATAACTGGTTCTGACTCATATTGATGCCGTTTTCAAAGGCATTTGTTGCTTTTTAAAGGCAGTCGCTCTTTAACCCTTAGACCAGACACCTACTCCATATGACAGAGAGACAACTCCCTAATCCTAATGACATCACACACCTTGACACCTCATCTCTGTCTTGTCATGTCTCACAGGTAGATAGTGAATGATTAGTATTTCAACAGCTTGGTTTGGTTCTGTTGACCCTATTTTTGTAGCTTATCTCAGATTTGAAACAACATTACACCACTTACAACTGTTTCAGTGAAATCTATGGAAACTACACAGTTCAACGTCTAGTTTTGATTTATATTTGTTTGAGTTGTCAACTAATGTGAATTCAACGTGAAATCAACAACAAATGTCACAGGATTTAGGTTAAAAGTTGGGTGAAAAAAATATGAAATGCCCTTATGTTGATTACTTTATGCGAATACAATCAGTTTTCCACGTTGATTCAGTCATCACAATGTTTTTTGGGGTTGAAATTACGTGGAAACAACGTTGGTTCAACCAGTTTTTGCCCAGTGGGTAAGTTCTAAGTTATCAAATCTCCTGAACCTTACACCTGAAATCACCTGAAAGCCACAGGTCGTCCCTAACGACAGGTCGTCCCTAACGACCATAATAATGAATGTCATTCAGTAGAGATTCTTACCTGTCTGGATGTGTAGATATGTGTTGTAGCTGCTGTTGATAGTACTGAGAACTCTGTCTCTGCTTCCCTCTTCCCCTTACCCACTCCCAGGCCACGCCCCATTATCCACTCCCAGGCCACGCCCCCTTACCCATTCCCAAGCCCCACCCCCTCACCCACTCCCAAGCCCCACCCCCTCACCCACTCCCAAGCCCCACCCCCTCATGAATATGTCATAGGAATCTTCCTGGGTGGATGATACTGCACATGGCCCGTCTCGGTGTGCGTTCCAAATCGCACCCTATTCCCGATATAGTGCACTACGTTTGACCAGGACCCATCCCCTTTTCCATCCAGGGCCCTGGTCAAAAGTAGTGCACTATATAGGGAATAGGGTGCAATTTGGGATACATCCTCATTCTGTTTTCTCTGTGTGTTCTTTGTTTCTGTGGGTTTTGTGTTTGTTGGCATGCTGTGTCAGTAGGGCTGGGCCTGTTTCTCAGCAGTACTCTACTCTCACGATAACCTATTTCTAGCCACCCATAACATACTCTGACTACTAGTCCACACTTAGAGGGAATTCTCACACACACACTTGTTACGTTACAGCCTTATTCTATAACGGATTCAATTGTTTTTGTTTCCCCTCATCAATCTAGACACAATACCCCATAATGACAAAGTAAAAACTTTACATATCAATTTTAGAATAAGGCTGTAATGTAACAAAATGTGGAAAAAGGGAAGGGGTTTAAATACTTTCAGAAGGCACTGTAGATACACACACACATTCTTACTTGACTACTCGTCCCAACCGAGACACTTCCCTTTATCTTGGAATGTGACAGGATGACAGATGCTCTCTCTCTCTCTCTCTCTCTCTCTCTCTCTCTCGCTCTCTCTATCTACATAATGTCTATGAACACAGATTTGACCCTTGGTGCCATGTCTCTCTCTCTCTCTCTCTCTCTCTCTCTCTCTCTCTCTCTCTCTCTCTCTCTCTCTCGCTCTCTCTATCTACATAATGTCTATGAACACAGATTTGACCCTTGGTGCCATGTCTCTCTCTCTCTCTCTCTCTCTCTCTCTCTCTCTCTCTCTCTCTCTCTCTCTCTCTCTCTCTCTCTCTCTCTCTCTCTCTCTCTCTCTCTCTCTCTCTCTCACTCTCTCTCTCTACATAATGTCTATGAACACAGATTTGACCCTTGGTGCCATGTTGTTTCAGAAGACCCCTGGACTGTGGCATAGTAGGTAGACAAGCTAGAGACCTTTAGAGTGACCAGTCTAGTTAGAGGGGCCTGTCTCCCAGAATCAGATTCAAGGTACAATGCAGCTGTTTTCCTTTCAATATAAAATCATTTATGGGCAACAATGAAGTACCTTGCTGTGATTTGTTTTAAATTAAAATGACACATTTCTCAAGCAATCTTTTAGCTAGGACTGTCTGGGAGTGGTCTGAGTAGGGAGGGGAAAACTGAAAACGAGCTGTTATTGGGAGAGAGGTTTGGAATGCTCTTTCTTATTTATTGCCTTACCTCCATAACTTGCTACATTTGCACACACTGTATATATATTTTCTGTTGTATTTCTGACTTTATGTTTTTTACCCCATATGTAACTCTGTGTTGTTTTTATTGCACTACTTTGCTTTATCTTGGCCAGGTCGCAGTTGTAAATGAGAACCTGTTCTCAACTGGCTTACCTGGTTAAATAAAGGTGAAATAAAAAAATAAATAAAAATAAAATAGTAACTAATTGGTGATGTCAACTCCATCCTCTTCCCATCCTCCCCCTCCTCTTCCCATCCTCCCACTCCTCTCTCCTTCTCCCCCTCCTCCCCCTCCTCTTCCCTCCTCCCACTCCTCCCCCTCCTCTTCCCTCCTCCCCCTTCTCCCCCTCCTCCCACTCCTCTCCCCTTCTCCCCTTCTCCCCTCCTCCTCTTCCCTGCCTCCCCCTCCTCTTCCCTCCTCCCACTCCTCCCCCTCCTCTTCCCTCCTCCCCCTTCTCCCCCTCCACTTCCCTCCTCTTCCCACCTCCCCCTTCTCCCCCTCCTCTCCCCCTCCTCCCCCCTCCTCTCCCCTTCTCCCCTCCTCCCCTCCTCTCCTCTCCCCTTCTCCCCCCTCCTCCCCCTCCTCCCCCTCCTCTTCCCATCCTCCCCCCTTCTCCCCCTCCTCTTCCCATCCTCCCCCTCCTCTCCCCTTCTCCCCCTCCTCTCCCCTTCTCCCTCCTCCCCCTCCTCTCCTCTCCCCTTCTCCCCTCCTCCCCCTCCTCTCCTCTCCCCTTCTCCCCTTCTCCCCCTCCTCCCCCTCCCCTCCTCTTCCCATCCTCCCCCTTCTCCCCCTCCTCTTCCCATCCTCCCCCTCCTCTCCCCTTCTCCCCCTCCTCCCCTCCTCTCCCTCCTCACCCTCCTCTCCCCCTTCTCCCCCTCCTCTTCCCATCCTCCCCCTCCTCTCCCCTCCTCTCCCCTCCTCTCCCCTCCTCTTCCCATCCTCCCCCTCCTCTCCCCTTCTCCCCCTCCACTTCCCTCCTCTTCCCACCTCCCCCTTCTCCCCCTCCTCTCCCCTTCTCCCCATCCTCCCCTCCTCTTCCCCTCCTCCCGCTCCTCTCCCCTTCTCCCCCTCCTCTTCCCACCTCCCCCTCCTCTCCCCTCCTCTCCCCTTCTCCCCCTCCTCCCCCTCCTCTTCCCATCCTCCCCCTCCTCTCCCCTTCTCCCCCTCCACTTCCCTCCTCTTCCCACCTCCCCCTTCTCCCCCTCCTCTCCCCTTCTCCCCATCCTCCCCCTCCTCTTCCCATCCTCCCCCTCCTCTCCCCTTCTCCCCCTCCTCCCCCTCCTCTTCCCATCCTCCCCCCTCCTCTCCCCTTCTCCCCCTCCTCTTCCCCTCCTCCCCTCCTCTCCCCTTCTCCCCCTCCTCTTCCCACCTCCCCTCCTCTCCCCTCCTCTCCCCTTCTCCCCCTCCTCCCCCTCCTCTTCCCATCCTCCCCTCCTCTCCCCTTCTCCCCTCCTCTTCCCATCCTCCCCCTCCTCTCACCTTCTCCCCACCAGCCCCCAACCACTCCCAGCGAACAGGGTGAGGTCCATCAGAAGGTTTGTGTGAGTGACGTGGAGGATGTTTGTTCTGACCTGGTTGTCATTGCAGGCGTGGTCCTATACTCAGGCAAGGTGTGTGTGTGTGTTGCCGTTCGGCCTGATCAACTACATTCCTAAGCCCAGACCAAACCTTGTTTTATGTTCTCTGCATTCCACAACAGGGCTATGAGCATTCTTTATGTGTGTGTTTGCATACGTGTGTGCATGCATATTTTTGTGTGTGTTCTGAGGTTTTTTCCAATGACGAAGCAAGTTCAGGAAATCTACCGTACGATAGCCATCATCAAAGTAGCCTGTACCACTCAGACAACATTACACACAACATTACTAAAATATATATCCATTCAACTACAGCTAACTGACTAATATATATCCATACAACTACAGCTAATGGACTAATATATATCCATACAACTACAGCTAACTGACTAATATATATCCATACAACTACAGCTAACTGACTAATATATATCCATACAACTACAGCTAACTGACTAATATATATCCATACAACTACAGCTAACTGACTAATATATATCCATACAACTACAGCTAACTGACTAATATATATCCATACAACTACAGCTAACTGACTAATATATATCCATTTAACTACAGCTAACTGACTAATATATATCCATACAACTACAGCTAACTGACTAATATATATCCATACAACTACAGCTAACTGACTAATATATATCCATACAACTACAGCTAACTGACTAATATATATCCATACAACTACAGCTAACTGACTAATATATATCCATACAACTACAGCTAACTGACTAATATATATCCATACAACTACAGCTAACTGACTAATATATATCCATACAACTACAGCTAACTGACTAATATATATCCATACAACTACAGCTAACTGACTAATATATATCCATTTAACTACAGCTAACTGACTAATATATATCCATACAACTACAGCTAACTGACTAATATATATCCATACAACTACAGCTAACTGACTAATATATATCCATACAACTACAGCTAATGGACTAATATATATCCATTTAACTACAGCTAACTGACTAATATATATCCATACAACTACAGCTAACTGACTAATATATATCCATACAACTACAGCTAACTGACTAATATATATCCATACAACTACAGCTAACTGACTAATATATATCCATACAACTACAGCTAACTGACTAATATATATCCATACAACTACAGCTAACTGACTAATATATATCCATACAACTACAGCTAACTGACTAATATATATCCATACAACTACAGCTAACTGACTAATATATATCCATACAACTACAGCTAACTGACTAATATATATCCATACAACTACAGCTAACTGACTAATATATATCCATACAGCTAACTGACTAATATATATCCATACGACTACAGCTAACTGACTAATATATATCCATACAACTACAGCTAACTGACTAATATATATCCATACAACTACAGCTAACTGACTAATATATATCCATACAACTACAGCTAACTGACTAATATATATCCATACAACTACAGCTAACTGACTAATATATATCCATACAACTACAGCTAACTGACTAATATATATCCATACAGCTACAGCTAACTGACTAATATATATCCATACAACTACAGCTAACTGACTAATATATATCCATACAACTACAGCTAACTGACTAATATATATCCATACAACTACAGCTAACTGACTAATATATATCCATACAACTACAGCTAACTGACTAATATATATCCATACAGCTACAGCTAACTGACTAATATATATCCATACAACTACAGCTAACTGACTAATATATATCCATACAGCTAACTGACTAATATATATCCATACGACTACAGCTAACTGACTAATATATATCAATACTACTACAGCTAACTGACTAATATATATCCATACAACTACAGCTAACTGACTAATATATATCCATACAGCTACAGCTAACTGACTAATATATATCCATATAACTACAGCTAACTGACTAATATATATCCATATAACTACAGCTAACTGACTAATATATATCCATACAACTACAGCTAACTGACTAATATATATCCATACAACTACAGCTAACTGACTAATATATATCCATACAACTACAGCTAACTGACTAATATATATCCATACAACTACAGCTAACTGACTAATATATATCCATATAACTACAGCTAACTGACTAATATATATTCATACAACTACAGCTAACTGACTAATATATATCCATACAACTACAGCTAACTGACTAATATATATCCATACAACTACAGCTAACTGACTAATATATATCCATACAACTACAGCTAACTGACTAATATATATCCATATAACTACAGCTAACTGACTAATATATATCCATATAACTACAGCTAACTGACTAATATCTACAGTGGGGGAAAAAAGTATTTAGTCAGCCACCAATTGTGCAAGTTCTCCCACTTAAAAAGATGAGAGAGGCCTGTAATTTTCATCATAGGTACACGTCAACTATGACAGACAAAATGAGAAAAAAAATTCCAGAAAATCACATTGTAGGATTTTTAATGAATTTATTTGCAAATTATGGTGGCTGAATAAATACTTTTTTCCCCACTGTAACTGACTAAAATTGTAGTCCTGTGTAGCTCAGTTGGTAGAGCATGGCGTTTACAACGCCAGGGTTATGAGTTCGATTCCCACGGGGGGCCAGCATGAAAATGTATGCACTCACTAACTGTAAGTCGCTTTGGATAAGAGCGTCTGCTGAATGACTAAAATGTAAATATCTATCCATACAGCTAAACTGACTACAATCAAAAATAGAAAATCTGACCTAGATTTGTAAAATATAATTGATTAATTAGTACTTTTGTTGTTTTTAGTTTATTTAACTTACCTCTTTTTGAATGGTGTGTTTGTGTTCATGTTTGTGTTCATGTGTGTGTGTTTGTGTGTGTGTGTCTGTGTGCTTGACTGTGTGTGTATGAGAGAGGTCTCTGGTAAAGCCATCATGCTTCCCTGCCAGTGATGCATTGTGGGAAAAAAACAGATGTGTGTGTACAGCAATGAAGGGGCTTCCCATCCCTGCACCGCCCCTCTATTAGTTAGCCTCGGTAGCTCTCAGAGCTAACAACCTCCGGAGCTCTAGACACCCAGACCCCGGCCCTTCCCTAACCCAGCCACGCTGCACTATGCCCAGCCTCAGAGCCGGCCGGAGGGCCCTGGCCCTGATTCTCCTGGTTGTCCTCCAGCTTCAGGCCTGTAGGGGACAGGGTGCTGCTGAGTTCAGGAAGCCCATCTACCAGAGACTCAGACGACTAGACGATCAGGTCAGTGTGTATGGTTGTGTGTGTCAGTGTCTGTGTGTGTTCATGTGTGTGTGTTTGTTCATGTGTATGTATCTGTGTGTGTGTGTGTCTGTGTGTGTGTGTCTGTGTGTGTGTATATTTGTGTGTGTGTCTGTGTGTGTGTGTGTGTGTGTCTGTGTGTGTGTCTGTGTGTGTGTGTGTGTGTGTGTGTGTGTGTGGGTGTTTGTGTGTGTGTGTGTGTGTGTGTGTGTGTGTGTGTGTGTGTGTGTGTGTGTGTGTGTGTGTCTGTCTGTCTGTCTGTCTGTCTGTCTGTCTGTCTGTGTGTCACCCTTGATGTGTTATTGTTTTATTACAAGAAAAAAAAAATAGAATATCATTTTCGAAGTTAAAAGATGTCCAAGAAATGTAAATGTTTCCAAGAGAGTAATATATATCCATAAGTAAGGTATACTACATGACCAAAAGTATGTGGACACCTGCTCGTCCAACATCTCATTCCAAAATCATAGGCATTACTATGGAGTTGGTCCCCTCTTTGCTGCTATAACAGCCTCCACTCTTCTGGGACAGCTTTCCACTATATGTTGGAACATTGCTGAGGGGACTTGCTTCCATTCAGCCACAAGAGCGTTAGTGAAGTCAGGCACTGATGTTGGGCGATTAGGCCTGGCTCATAGTCGATGGGGTTGAGGTCACGGCTCTCTGCAGACCAGTCAAGTTCTTCCACACCGATCTCGACAAACCATTTCTGTATGACCTCGCCTTGTGCACGGGGGCATTGTCATGCTGAAACAGGAAAGGGCCTTCCCCAAACTGTTTCCACAAAGTTGGAAACACAGAATCGTCTAGAATGCCAATATTTCCCTTCACTGGAACTAAGGGGCCTAGCCCGAACCATGAAAAACAGCCCCAAACTTTACAGTTGGCACTATGCATTGGAGCAGGTAGCGTTCTCCTGACATCCACCAAACCCAGATTCATCCGTCGGACTGCCAGATGGTGAAGCGTGATTCATCACTCCAGAAAACGCATTTCCACTGCTCCAGAGTCTAATGGTGGTGAGCTTTACACCACTCCAGCCGACGCTTGGCATTACGCATGGTGATCTTAGGCTTGTGTGCGGCTGCTTGGCCATGGAAACCCATTTCATGAAGAACCTGACGAACAGTTCGTGTGCTGATGTTGCTTCCAGAGGCCGTTTGGAACTCACTAGTGAGTGTTGAAACCAAGGACAGATGATTTTTACAGGCTACGCGCTTCAACACTCGGCGGTCCCGTTCTGTGAGCTTGTGTGTTCTACCACTTCGCGGCTGATCCGTTGTTGCTCCTAGACATTTCCACTTCACAATAACAGCACTTACAGTAGACTGGGGCAGCTCTAGGAGGGAAGAAATGTGACGAACTGACTTGTTGGAAAGGTGGCATCCTATGACGGTGCCACGTTGAAATCACAGCTCTTCAGTAAGGCCATTCTACTGCCAATGTTTGTCTTTGGAGATTGCATGGCTGTGTGCTCAATTTTATACACCTGTCAGCAACGGGTGTGGCTGAAATTAACGAATCCACTGATTTGAAGTGATGTCCACATACTTTTGCATATATAGTGTATGTCCAAGAAATTGTGTTGTACGTGTGTGTGTTTCTCAGTTCCGTCGATTCCAGGAACTGACCCTGAGCCGGTTAGAGTTTCTGTCGCAGATGTCTAACGTGTCGACCTCCCTAGAGGTCAGAGTTCAGACCCAGTCCGACCAACACAGAAACCTCACCCAGGAACTAACAAAACTCAGAGACACCACCACACAGGTTACTATTAATATCATTTTGATTATATTATATATAGATATATATATATTATGTTATATTTACATGTATGTTATATATTATGTTATATTTTATATTAAAATATATAAATACAGTGGGGAGAACAAGTATTTGATACACTGTCGATTTTGCAGGTTTTCCTACTTACAAAGCATGTAGAGGTCTGTAATTTATATCATAGGTACACTTCAACTGTGAGAGACGGAATCTAAAAATAAAAAAAATCCAGAAAATCACATTGTATGATTTTTAAGTAATTAATTTGCATTTTATTGCATGACATAACTATTTGATCACCTACCAACCAGTAAGAATTCCGGCTCTCACAGACCTGTTAGTTTTTCTTTAAGAAGCCCTCCTGTTCTCCACTCATTACCTGCATTAACTGCACCTGTTTGAACTCGTTACTTGTATAAAAGACACCTGTCCACACACTCAATCAAACAGACTCCAACCTCTCCATAATGGCCAAGACCTGAGAGCTATGTAAGGACATCAGGGATAAAATTGTAGACCTGCACAAGGCTGGGATGGGCTACAGGACAACAGGCAAGCAGCTTGGTGAGAAGGCAACAACTGTTGGCGCAATTATTAGAAAATTGAAGAAGTTCAAGATGACGGTCAATCACCCTCGGTCTGGGGCTCCATGCAAGATCTCACCTCGTGGGGCATCAATGATCATGAGGAAGGTGAGGGATCAGCCCAGAACTACACGGCAGGACCTGGTCAATGACCTGAAGAGAGCTGGGACCACAGTCTCAAAGAAAACCATTAGTAACACACTACGCCGTCATGGATTAAATTCCTGCAGCGCACGCAAGGTCACCCTGCTCAAGCCAGCGCATGTCCAGGTATATCTGAAGTTTGCCAATGACCATCTGGATGATCCAGAGGAGGAATGGGAGAAGGTCATGTGGTCTGATGAGACAAAAATAGAGCTTTTTGGTCTAAACTCCAATCGCCGTGTTTGGAGGAAGAAGAAGGATGAGTACAACCCCAAGAACACCATCCCAACCGTGAAGCATGGAGGTGGAAACATCATTCTTTGGGGATGCTTTTCTGCAAAGGGGACAGGACGACTGCACTGTATTGAGGGGAGGAAGGATGGGGCCATGTATCGCGAGATCTTGGCCAACAACCTCCTTCCCTCAGTAAGAGCATTGAAGATGGGGTCGTGGCTGGGTCTTCCAGCATGACAACGACCCCGAAACACACAGCCAGGGCAACTAAGGAGTGGCTCCGTAAGAAGCATCTCAAGGTCCTGGAGTGGCCTAGCCAGTCTCCAGACCTGAACCCAATAGAAAATCTTTGGAGGGAGCTGAAAGTCCGTATTGCCCAGCGACAGCCCCGAAACCTGAAGGATCTGGAGAAGGTCTGTATGGAGGAGTGGGCCAAAATCCCTGCTGCAGTGTGTGCAAACCTGGTCAAGACCTACAGGAAAGGTATGATCTCTGTAATTGCAAACAAAGGTTTCTATACCAAATATTAAGTTCTGCTTTTCTGATGTATCAAATACTTATGTCATGCAATAAAATGCAACTTAATTACTTAAAAATCATACAATGTGATTTTCTGGATTTTTGTTTTAGATTCTGTCTCTCACAGTTGAAGTGTACCTATGATAAAAAATTACAGACCTCTACATGCTTTGTAGGTAGGAAAACCTGCAAAATCGGCAGTGTATCAAATACTTGTTCTCCCCACTGTATATATTTATATTTATGTTATATTATTATGTCATATATATATTATGGTAATATTATTATTATGGTTATATTTTGTTTTAATTTGGGTCCTGTCTTGTCATTGTTTTATCTTGTTGCTGTCCTGATTTGCTTCAAACATTTTCTGTAGTTTTTTTGTGTGGGGGAACATTTATAAAAAAAAAATACCAAAACACAGGAGCTGAACGGCTTGAAAGACTGGAGCAGTAAACTACAGAAGAAGAACAAGAGGATGGAGGGAAGATTGGCCTCACTGGAGAGACGCAGCCAGGGACAGGTACACTAAACAACAACAGACAGGGACAGGTACACTCTCTCTCTCTCTCTCTCCTCTCCCTCCTCTCTCTCCTCTCTCTCCTCTCTCTCCTCTCTCTCCTCTCCCTCCTCTCTCTCCTCTCCCTCCTCTCCCTCCTCTCTCTCCTCTCCCTCCTCTCCCTCCTCTCTCTCCTCTCCCTCCTCTCTCTCCTCTCTCTCCTCTCCCTCCTCTCCCTCCTCTCTCTCCTCTCCCTCCTCTCCCTCCTCTCTCTCCTCTCTCTCCTCTCACTCCTCTCTCTCCCCTCCTCTCTCTTTTTTCATCCCTCTCCTCTCCTCTCTTTCCTCTCCTCTCTCAACTCTATCTCCTCTCCTCTCTCTCCTCTCTCTTCTCTCTCTCCTCTCCTCTGCACAGAGCAGCAAGCAGACCCAGAGACGGAGTCAGGAGCAGGGAGAGTCTCTCTCCAGCCTCACCCTGGCGCTCCACAGCCAGGAGGGGCGTCTCGACTCCCTGGAAGCCCAGCGAGAGGAGCTTCTGGTCGGGCTGAGAGGTCTCCAGGAGTCCCTGAGCGAGCAGGATCTCCGGATGAGCCGGCTCGAAGGGAGGCTGGGGGAGCTACTACAGGGGAATGGAGTCTCTTCCAGGGGATCAGAGAGGACAGGAGACCCCCTCACCTCCAACCTCACCCCCCAGGATACAGCACCCCCACGGAGAACCCAGGCCTCCAGAGGACAGAGCCCAAGACAGGACACCCAGACCCAGCCCGGACACACCCAGACATATTACCAGCCCCTGCCTCAGGCTAACATTCAGCCTCAGCCCCAACCCCCAACCTTCTCTCAGCCCCAGACCCAGACCCAGCCCAAACCCCAACCCCACTCTCAGCCGAAACACACCAAAGACAGGAGGATGAGGACAAGACTACAGCCTCCACATCCACCTCCCCACCCCACACAGCCTCCTTCTCAGTCCCAGGAGGAGAAGAGGAGGCTGGCGGAGAGAGGACAGGATAGCCCCCGGCCTGGTCGTCCTCAACAGGGGGCAAAACCACAGTCTGTGGAGGAGAGGAGAGAGGAGGGAGAGATGGAGAGGAGGAGGGGGGACGAGGTGTGGAGGAGGAGTGAAGAGAAGCGGACAGACAGGAGGAGGGGAGAGGAAGAGCGGACAGAGAGGAGTGGAGAGGAAGAGCGGACAGAGAGGAGGAGGGGAGAGGAGGAAGAGGAGGAGAGGAGGAGGGGAGAGGAGGAAGAGGAGGAGAGGAAAGGAGAGGAACCACTAATCCAGAACCTTCTTCAGCTTCCAGTGAGACATAAGATCCCTCTGCAGCACATCCCCAGGAGAGAAGCTACCAGTAAGTAACTCCAGATGTCAATAATAAGATAGCAAAACTCCAGTAACTTTCCCAAAATTCTCAGGTTTTCCATAAATTCTGGTTGAAGGATTCTGGAAGTCCTGTGGTTCCAGGAATCTTCTGGAAGCCCTCTGTCAGCAACACAACACAGCATCCAGTAATGAGGTGCCATTTAAAGAACTATAAAATAGAGAGGTGTTAAATAACATCCTGTAGTATCCCATAGATAGGTGTAATGTGGTGTGACTTTAAATAACATCCCATAGAATCCCATAGATAGGTGTAATGTGGTGTGACATTAAATAACATCCCATAGTATCCCATAATGAGGTGTAATGTGGTGTGACATTAAATTACATCCTATAGTATCCCATAATGAGGTGTAATGTGGTGTGACATTAAATTACATCCTATAGTATCCCATAATGAGGTGTAATGTGGTGTGACATTAAATTACATCCTATAGTATCCCATAATGAGGTGTAATGTGGTGTGACATTAAATTACATCCTATAGTATCCCATAATGAGGTGTAATGTGGTGTGACATTAAATAACATCCCATAGTATCCTATAATGATGTGCAATGTGGTGTGACATTAAATAACCTCCTATAGTATCCTATAATGAGGTGTAATGTGGTGTGACATTAAATGACATCCTATAGTATCCTATAATGAGGTGTAATGTGGTGTGACATGAAATAACCTCACATAGGATCCCATTATGAGGTGTAACATGGTGTGGCATTACATAGTATCCCATAGAATGGTTTATTTTAGGAAACAACTTCATTAGAACTAAAAGGGATTTGTTTTACATCCGTAAACAACATCTGCTGAGCCACGAGAGACCAGAAAGACACACACACACACACACACACACACACACACACACACACACACACACACACACACACACACACACACACACTCACACACACACACACATATCTGTTAAAGGCGTTGTTGTGTGTTTCCATTCAGTCTGGAGGGGGAGGGGAGTTGAACCATTACATTTGCCTAATCCCAAACTAGTTTACACATCTTGGGACTACAAGGTCCTCTACTCTCTAAATGAGATAAACAGACGAGGAGAGAGAGAGAGAGAGAGAGAGAGAGAGAGAGAGAGAGAGAGAGAGAGAGAGAGAGAGAGAGAGAGAGAGAGAGAGAGAGAGAGAGAGAGAGAGAGAGAGAGAGAGAGAGAGAGAGAGAGAGAGAGAGAGAGAGAGAGAGAGAGAGAGAGAGAGAGAGAGAGAGAGAGAGAGAGAGAGAGAGAGAGAGAGAGAGAGAGAGAGAGAGAGAGAGAGAGAGAGAGAGAGAGAGAGAGAGAGAGAGAGAGAGAGAGAGAGAGAGAGAGAGAGAGAGAGAGTTAAGTGTTGATAGATGTAGGAAACAGGATATAGTCTAGTTTGGACCATCTGAGAGTTATGAGTTATGTTCACATCTGAAGAATCAATCGAACTCTATTATTCACGTTGAATAAACTAAGATTCATAAACCCAGTTAGAGAAACACAATATTCTGTAACTCTAGAAACTGATACACACTGCCTTAGCCAATAAATACATATTCATGATCAGTCAGCTGGTTTTAACAGCAGTCAGTTTGCAGTTGACAATTTGATAAATGGCTGATAGATGAAGTTCTCTCCAACCATTCTATAGCCTGGGCGCCAGTGGGTTTTTCCTATAGCCTCCTCATTTGCTGTTGTTGAATGCAAAAACAGTTCAAGACTGGGATTGGATGGCCCCACTCTGCTTTTAGCTGTTCGTCATCATGGTGTGTTTGACCTATAAAACATGATTCAGAATAAAGATGTTACACTGACAGTCCTGTAGGGACCACCCCCTTGGACTAAAGTAGACTTCAGGCTTCATAATAATATGCCATTTAGCAGACGCTTTTATCCAAAGCGACTTACAGTCATGCGTGCATACATTATTTTTTTTTTGTGTATGGGTGGTCCCGGGGATCGAACCCACTACCCTGGCGTTACAAGCGCCGTGCTCTACCAGCTGAGCTACAGAGGACCATGATTTACTGTCTGCTTTTAATATCTTGTCCTGACCTGTGGATGTGAGGAGGAGGGGGGAGGGAGAGGGAGAGAGGGAGAGAGAGAGAGATCTGGGGATATGAGCAGGAGGTAGGAGGATATGAGGGGATGGTCGTAACAGCAGGAGGTCGGAGGATATGAGGGGATGGTCGTAACAGCAGGAGGTCGTGTTGTTCACAGGGTTGCAGTATTCTGGTATTTTCCAATTTGAGATGCAGGCTTCCTCTTCCCAGTCTGCATCAGTATTGGGATTTCAGTGACATCAGTAATGTGTTGTATTTTGTAGTTTATTTGAAAATACCAACTTTTCAAAAACTCTTTGTAGTCGAATATAGTTCATAAAGCGTTTCAAACTAGTTTATTTGATATTCAAATACAGGACTCAGAAAAACTAATAATATTAAAAGTATTTTAAATACCTCTCAGAAAACCAAATAGTATTTGAATACATAAAAAAAATATGCAAGTTATTTGATGGCTGCCAAATATTTCATGGAGAACAAAAACTAGAAGAGTTAGTTGAATTAGTCTAAATATATGTAAATATATGATAATTAGCACATGGTTTGGAGGGCTCTCAGATAGTAATCTTAATATAGCCTATAGATTGAATTAAATACACGAGGGACATGGAATCACCTCAGCACTAGAGTGGATCCCTTCTGCAGCTTCAAAATGGCTGACAAATATATGTTCATTATGAGTGACATAAAGTAATGCTGCAACTCTTGACATCGAGTTCTTATACATGTTATACTTTGTGATTATTCCAATAGCAACGTTGTTGTCGCATAGGACTTTTGGAAATTGCTTTATAATTGCATCATAATGGAGTTATTACAGAAGTGGAATAAGGAACAGTCATTGTTCCTCGTGTACAGTAGCGCAAAAATAAAAATAAACTCTCAGCTCATTACTATGTAATTAGGATGCAATTACCAAAGTATTGTGTAACAACATGATAACAAAATGTTACTCCAAATGTAATTAGAGTTTATTACACAGGCACAAGAACAGTTTAATGTTAAAGCGTTAGTGAGAACGGTGAGAGTAACAAAATATGGTTATTCAAGTGTCGAAAGGAAACAAAATATCCCAAAACTGTATTCTTTAATCAACTACAGCCAAGGTAGGTGGAAAATCCTGTTCGATTGTATTCTGAGTTATTATACACACCTGGGGCAATGGACATTCAGGAGAATGGACATTTACAGAACGTTCAGATAGAAATGTATTGTGTAGATCAAATATGACTGTCAGATAGATTGGAATAGTATAGGAGATTGTGTGTGTTCTATTCATTCAATTTATATCTATGCAATTCCAGAGACAGCCCTGCCATTAGTTGAAGTCAGCCAATCCAATCGTTTCATAGTCACTTCCTTAGGTCCGTATTCCATTATTTTTTTTTTTTAAGTAGTTGCTTTCTCAGATCTGTATTCAGATAGTTTTAAAAAGTAGTCATTTTTTTTTCAGGTCTGATGCCACAAAGTGTAGTTAAAACTAGAGGTATCCCAGGTCTGATGTGTTGCAGTGTTTTTTGTTCCAGTATTCACTGACTATGTTGTCTCTCTCCTTTCTCTCTTCCAGTCTGTAATGTGGACTCCATGCTCCTGTTCCCGTCAGCTTCCTCTGAGAACTACGTCACCTTCTCCCGGAGCTTCCCTGCTCTTCCAGAACTCTCTGTGTGCCTGTGGCTCCGCGTCGACGTCGGGTACGTCGGAACGCTCCTCTCCTACGCCACGGAAGACAACGACAACAAACTAGTTCTATACGGACGCAACTCCTCCTCCTCTTCCTCATCCTCCTCATACTCTTCCTCCACCCCCAGCCGAGCAACCCTGGACTTTGTGGTGGGAGACCCTGTGTACCGTGAGCTCCCTGTGGACTCGGTGCTGGACGGGTGCTGGCACCACCTCTGTGTCCTCTGGTCCTCTATCCAGGGACGATTCTGGCACTACACCGACCGGCGCCTGACCTCCGCAGGGTCACGGTTCAGGAAGGGGTACGAGGTGCCGGCAGGGGGGTCAGTGGTGCTGGGAGCAGAGCAGGACAGCCAGGGGGGAGGGTTTGATCCCACCGAGGGGTTCGTGGGGCGCCTGGCGGGGTTCACTGTGTGGGACCGGGTGTTGAGTCCTGGGGAGGTGACGGGGGTGGCTACGGGGAGGGGGGTACCCCGGGGGGTGGTGCTGGGGCTGGGGGACGTAGACGGGGTTCATGGGGGGGTGCAGCAGGTAGCCTGCGAGTGCCTGGAACACTGTAGCTGAAGCATCTGATTCCAAACCCACCCTAACCGCTCGTCCCTGGTCCCTATAGGCACTCCTAGATCTAAAGTGTGGTGTCAAACTTCAGTCCTTGAGGGCAGAGTGTGTGTGTTTTTACTCCTCTGTACTTGATAGATCAACTAAGTTCATTGATTTCTTAGGAACTCCCCTCACCTGGTTGTCTAGGTCTTAATCGGTCATGAATTAAAAACAAACAACATCAACAACCAGCAGACATTTGTCTCTCCAGGAAATGAGTTTGACACCTCTGGCCTGAGGGGTTGACTTGGGATTCAGCAGTCTAAATGTTGTAATATCAATCAATGAACTACCAGGGAGATAGAAGACTGGCCCTGGGACTTAATGTGGACCTATACTGGAAGAGGAACCCTAACACTTCTCTAACCTTTAACAATGCCACTGACACACTGTAAAAAGGAGCATGTGAATGAAAGCCATCAATTATTACTTAAAGCAATGTTGTTATATGGCTAAACAAAGACCATTTAATATCCTATATATAGTCACCCAGCGACAGACAGACAGACAGATAGACAGACAGACAGACAGACAGACAGAGAGAGAGACAGACAGACACAGACATACAGACAGACAGACAGAGAGGCAGACAGACAGACAGACAGGGACAGACAGACAGGGCCAGACAGACAGACAGACAGACAGACAGAAAGTGACACAGACAGACAGACAGACAGAGAGACAGACAGACAGACAGACAGACAGACAGGGACAGACAGAGACAGACAGACAGACAGACAGACAGACAGACAGACAGACAGACACAGAGAGAGAGAGAGAGACAGACAGACTGTTAACTTTCAGATTGTTCTGTTATAAAGTCAACAGACTAGCGGCTAGTTGACCAACTGACATCTGATGCAGGTTATTATCATGCTAATAAATCAATATTATATCAGTTGGAGCTGCTCTCCACTCTACTGGAAATATAAGTCATAATTCATGAGACAAATTATCCTTTATCTATAAACATTGATTCACTCAGTTCGTTTGTATGTCTTTGTTATGCATGGTTTTGTCTTGTCAGTATGTTATTTAATTTGAGAGGGAAAAGCATAGTTTTTTTCTGTAGCCTACTTCAACCATTTCAATTTCCAAGGTCCTTGATGTAAGACTGCCAAAAATATCTAGATTATTCAATAATGAACCACCAACATGTAAACCATCAGTTCCTCATAATATGACATCGATATCATTGCCTGGCACTTATTAACATTTACATTTACGTCATTTAGCAGACGCTCTTATCCAGAGCGACTTACAAATAGGTGCATTCACCTTATGAATGCACCATTCACCTATTCACTTATGCTGTAATATATCGGCAAAGATGCGTCTTCTTCTGTTTTTAGTTTCAGCTGTCAGTTAGAGAACTACAATTCCCAGAAATCCATGCGAACAACAGCTATGTTTGGCCCTGTGTGCCACCGGTAGAAACCATCACGAGTTCGCTTATAATTTTAGTCATGGGGGTATATCTTATTTGTTAACTCCTTGCGTCCTCACTCCTCTCTCCGTATCTCCTTCTCAAAACCCATTGGAGAAAAACGTTAGAGGGGCGGGACCTCTGGCTTTCTCCTCCAATGGGTTTTGAGAAGGAGACGAGGAGAGAGGACGCGAGGAGAATGCGAATTGAGATCCTCCCATAGGAAGCTTGAATGAGAGGTAGTTCGCCAGACACAACTGCAAAATAATAACTATTTCACTGATTGTGAGAGTGGAGAACTACCGGGAGTAATCATGGCCAATATCACGAAGAAAGTATCGTGGTCGAGCCGAGGTGACGAGTCCGGTGGCGGCGAGAGAACCCCACTTCTCAACGGCTCCGAAGAAATCCGGTTCACCAGACAGGTAGGGCTAGCATGCTAGCTAAACTAGCCAACACAAGCCGAACTGTCTAACGTTACCGCTATGTGCCAGCTAAGTGTGCATGATATTTTCTAATAGTAAAACATTGCGTTATGTTTTGATTTGCTGTGAGATTAATGATTTAGTTAATTTGCAGTTCAGTAAAAAAGAGTGCCCCGCTTGTGATGTGTTGCATGCAGGCGTTTGCGAATGCTAACAACAACAAATGCAAACGTCATAGGATGGAGTTGGAGGATACTTTTCAGACAAGCAAGTTTGACAAATCAATGCCCATTTAACAATATGCTAAAGACTGGCAGACGTAAGAAAAATAGCTAGAGAAAATCTTAATCTTCAAACCAGAGTTTCAGAATATAACCTAATGTAATGACAACTATTTTCTTAACGGCATCAGCCTTTTAGCCTGTAGATTCTGCTTATTAAGGAATTCACCACTTCCTATTAAGTTACACAGACAATGTAAGTTAGTACAACTGACTGCTTAATACATGGTACTTAAATTACACAGGCATTAAAGCGAACATGTTCACTTGAGTTAGTACAACTGACTGCTAGATGTTAATACATGTTACTTAAATGACACAGGCATTACACACACGTTCACTTGGCCAGTAAAACGGACTGCTATCAACTATGCCTACATGTTACATGTTAAATTGAAGACACACAGACATAGTTTGTTCTTTTACACACGTTAACTTGGTGATGCTAAATGTTAGCTAGGCCTACCAGTTTAAATGGAAGACACATATGATCTCTGAAGACACTGATCTTTACATATTTGCGCTGTGTTTGTTCCGTAGTTGTCTGGGGATGGGGGTATGTTTCACATAGGCAGACTGAGCACGTGGATCTAGAGGAGAGATATGACGTCAGAAGAGGTAATGTTCAGCTTTCATTATCAATGTGACATCTTGTCAGTCCGCTGCTGCCTAACATGCTGACCAAACTGGCTGCGTGGAGCACGAGCAATGTACGTCTCTGTGAGCTTTCCCCCCACCCGGATTGTGCAACATCTGCCCATTTATTATTTTCAAAATTCTTCAAGCTCTGTGAAATTGGTTGTTGATCATTGCTAGACAACCATTTTCAAGCAGATATAAGTCAAAACTGTAACTCGGCCACTCAGGAACAATCACTGTCTTCTTGGTAAGCAACTCCAGTGTATATTTGGCCTTGTGTTTTAGGTTATTGTCCTGCTGAAAGGTGAATTGATCTCCCAGTGTCTGGTGGAAAGCAGACTGCACCACGTTTTCCTCTAGGATTTTGCCTGTGATTAGCTCCATTCCGTTTCTTTTTTATCCTGAAAAACATCCCAGTCCTTAACGATATTTAACACTGCGGCAGGCCTACAAGCCTGACTTAGCGGTCTGAAAACTTGACTTAACCGTTGCAAAATGACCTGACAGTGAACAAGACGACTAACCAACAGCCAGCCAGTCTGAGTCATGGGCTTTATAAAGCTACAGCAGTGTGGAAAATCTTTTACCGACTGAAACTGGATTTTCCTGCATGCACAGTTTTAGTTCAAGCTATTCCTGGGTTTGGCAATCCAGCATGTTCTGCCCTGTTATTTTCATCTACTGTCATTCTGAGTTTTACTTCCTCCTATTGGCTAGTGGGAATGGGGATGTCAACACATTGTGTGTGTCACTAATGCAGTGTTTTCCACCAGGACATAGAGTGCGGCCAAATAGGAAAAGTAGCCAGCCAGGGTCCTGGGGGTAGGGTGAAGCTTGCTCCCCAGGGTCCTGGGGTAGGGTGAAGCTTTGCTCCCCAGGGTCCTGGGGGTAGGGTGAAAGCTTGCTCCCAGGGTCCTGGTTTGGGGGTAGGGTGAAGCTTGCTCCCCTGGGTCCTGGGGGTAGGGGTGGAAGCTTGCTCCCCTGGGTCCTGGGGTAGGGGTGAAGCTTGCTCCCCAGGGTCCTGGGGTAGGGGTGAAGCTTGCTCCCCAGGGTCCTGGGGGTAGGGTGAAGCTTTCTCCCCTGGGTCCTGGGGGTAGGGTGAAGCTTGCTCCCCATGGTCCTGGGGGTAGGGTGAAGCTTTCTCCCCTGGGTCCTGGGGGTAGGGTGAAGCTTGCTCCCCATGGTCCTGGGGGTAGGGTGAAGCTTGCTCCCCTGGGTCCTGGGGGTAGGGTGAAGCTTGCTCCCCTGGGTCCTGGGGGTAGGGTGAAGCTTGCTCCCCTGGGTCCTGGGGTAGGGTGAAGCTTGCTCCCCTGGGTCCTGGGGGTAGGGTGAAGCTTGCTCCCCTGGGTCCTGGGGGTAGGGGTGAAGCTTGCTCCCCTGGGTCCTGGGGGTAGGGTGAAGCTTGCTCCCCTGGGTCCTGGGGGTAGGGTGAAGCTTGCTCCCCTGGGTCCTGGGGGTAGAGGTGAAGCTTGCTCCCCTGGGTCCTGGGGGTAGGGTGAAGCTTGCTCCCCTGGGTCCTGGGGGGTAGGGTGAGCTTGCTCCCCTGGGTCCTGGGGGTAGGGTAGCTTGCTCCCCTGGGTCCTGGGGGGTAGGGTGAAGCTTGCTCCCCTGGGTCCTGGGGGCAGGGGTGAGCTTGCTTCCCCCTGGGTTCGAAATGTTTTGCCGAAGGAGCTCTCTTTTAGTAGACTGGTACATTCTGATGCCTTGATTCCATCTGAAATACACCAGAGAAATGATTTAATTCGTTATTGAGTTTACCTCCCAGATTGGAAACATTTGTTTTGGTATTGTGTAGAAAGACACAACTTTACCATTTTTAAATGACTGAAAATGTCTGAATTCTAGTGATGGGGGAAAAAATCGATACAGTTACATATCGGGATATTACTTTTGACGATGTATCGTTTTGACAATATCTCAATATTATTTTTGCGCTAGTTGGCTGCACCTGCACCAAAACTGCAATATTTTTCCTTTATACAGTGAGGGAAAAAAGTATTTGATCCCCTGCTGATTTGTACATTTGCCCACTGACAAAGACATGATCAGTCTATAATTTTAATGGTAGGTTTATTTGAACAGTGAGAGACACAATAACAACAAAAAAATCCAGAAAAATGCATGTAAAAAATGTTATAAATTGATTTGCATTTTAATGAGGGAAATAAGTGAGTTGAGTTGATGCCAAAGAGCTATTTGGACCAGAATGAGGCTCTCCACTACCTATTGGTCCTGCAGTGATGATTCATCATGAAAAACTACAAGGAATCTAGTAAACAGCCATAGAAATCACAGGAGCATAACACAATCATAAAACAGCTATTTAAAAACATTGACAGGTCAAGGAATCAGCCTCAAAATCCTTCATCAATGATTTAAAAACACCAGTAACCATCAACGTTGCATGATTTCTGAATGGCAAAGGTACGTAGGAGATCGACTTTATTCAGTGAGTTCGACACCTTTCATAAACTAGTCAACCCCTTCTGTTAAGTTGTCAATCAAAGCACAGTAGATAGCCTACAATGAGTCACCACTACGGCGTGGCTGGTTATGTGAAACACGCAAAATGAAATAAATGGATGCACTAAAAAACAAGAATTAGGCTAAGTCGTGGATTTCGACTCATCCTTACATGGACGTGCAAATTCACGAGCATCATCGCTCTCCCTCCGTGTAAAGAAATCTACTGCAACCAACCACAGCGCACAAATTGTACCGGGAGGTGGGGCAGACAGCAGACCGCGTTTCCCTATCATTGCTCGCTTTGTGATTGACCGGCAACTATCCTATCAATAGATCGCTAGAAGATGCATAGCTTTCATTCTAGCGGGAGAGGGCTCGAAGGACTAGCGAATCGAGCGTTTTAAAGAGATACTTCGGGATTTTGGCAATGATGCCCTTTGTCTACTTCCCAGATTCAGATGAACTTCGTGGAAACAATTTCTATGTCTCTGTGTACAGTTTGAAGGAAGTTGCTAACTAGCATAGCACAATGACTGGAAATCTATGGTAACTGCTAGCATGCTAGTAAGTACCATATGCTTCAGTCATTGCGCTAATGCTGGTTAGAAACGTATTTTCAAACTGTACACAGAGACATAAAATGGTATCCACGAGTTCATCTGACTCTGGGAAGTAGAGCAAAAATCCCAAGTATCCCTTTTCATGAGAACTAGCCAAGTTAATATTTATTTACATTTACATTTACGTCAATTAGCAGACGCTCTTATCCAGAGCGACTTACAGTTAGTGAGTGCATACATTATTTTTGTTTGTTATTAATAAAAAAATTATACCCCCGTGGGGAATCGAACCCACAACCCTGACGTTGCAAACGCCATGCTCTACCAACTGAGCTACATCCCCTGCCGGCCATTCCTCCCCTACCCTGGGCGACGCTGGGCCAATTGTACGCCCCCATGGGCCTCGGTCGCGGCCGGCTGCGACAGAGCCTGGATTCGAACCAGGATCTCTAGTGGCACAGCTAGCACTGCGATGCAGTGCCTTGAACCACTGCGCCTCTCGGGGTGGGGAAAAATTAACCGGCTGATTAGCCGCTAAAATGGAAAACACTGCAAATTACACCCTATTATCCCCTGTAAAGTGCACTACATTTGATCACCTCCCTCTGGACCCGGGTCTGCAGTACACACTGACCCCATCACAGAACTGTCATATCCTTCCCACACACTGACCCCATCCAGAACTCTCATATCCTTCCACACACTGACCCCCACCACAGAACTGTCATATCCTTACACACACTGACCCCCACCACAGAACTGTCATATCCTTCCCACACACTGACCCCCACCACAGAACTGTCATATCCTTACACACACTGACCCCCACCACAGAACTGTCATATCCTTCCACACACTGACCCCATCACAAAACTGTCATATCCTTCCACACACTGACCCCATCACAGAACTCTCATATCCCTTCCACACACTGACCCCATCACAAAACTGTCATATCCTTCCACACACTGACCCCATCTACAAAACGGTCATATCCTTCCACACACTGACCCCATCACAGAACTCTCATATCCTTCCACACACTGACCCCATCACAGAACTCTCATATCCTTCCACACACTGACCCCATCACAGAACTGTCATATCCTTCCACACACTGACCCCATCACAGAACTGCCATATCCTTCCAAGCACACTGACCCCATCACAGAACTGTCATATCCTTCCACACACACTGACCCCATCACAGAACTGTCATATCCTTCCACACACTGACCCCATCACAGAACTGTCATATCCTTTCCACACACTGACCCCATCACAGAACTGTCATATCCTTCCACACACTGACCCCAGTTCAGAAGGTGTTCCATACTCTTAACTGTCATGTCAACTATTGTTTGTGTAGAAAATATGATGTGATTGTGCACATGCTAAGCGGTGGTCTGGATGTTCAGTGGTCCCATCCTACAGCGGTGGTCTGTGTTACGCTGTTGTCCCATCCTACAGCGGTGGTCTGTGTTCCACTGTGGTCCCATCCTACAGCTGTGGTCTGTGTTCCACTGTTGTCCCATCCTACAGCGGTGGTCTGTGTTCCACTGTTGTCCCATCCTACAGCGGTGGTCTGTGTTCCACTGTTGTCCCATCCTACAGCGGTGGTCTGTGTTCCACTGTGGTCCCATCCTACAGCGGTGGTCTGTGTTCCACTGTTGTCCCATCCTACAGCGGTGGTCTGTGTTCCACTGTGGTCCCATCCTACAGCGGTGGTCTGTGTTCCACTGTGGTCCCATCCTACAGCGGTGGTCTGTGTTCCACTGTGGTCCCATCCTACGCGGTGGTCTGTGTTCCACTGCAGTAGTGCACTACATTTGATCACTGCCCTATGGAACCGGGTCTGCAGTAGTTATTCTGCATTGATCCATAATGGTGTTATTCTGCATTGATCCATAATGGTGTTATTCTGCATTGATCTACAATGGTGTTATTCTGTATTGATCTACAATGGTGTTAAGAGTTCTGCATTGATCCACAATGGTGTTATTCTGCATTGATCCACAATGGTGTTATTCTGCATTGATCTACAATGGTGTTATTCTGTTTGATCTACAATGGTGTTATTCTGCATTGATCCACAGTGGTGTTAGCCTGCATTGATCCACAATGGGTATGTTATTCTGCATTGATCTACAATGGTGTTATTCTGCATTGATCTACAATGGTGTTATTCTGTATTGATCTACAATGGTGTTATTCTGCATTTGATCCACATTGGTCGTTATTCTGCATTGATCCATAATGGTGTTATTCTGCATTGATCTACAGTGGTGTTGTTCTGTATTGATCTACAATGGTGTTATTCTGCATTGATCCACAATGGTGGTATTCTGCATTGATCCAGCAATGGAGTTATTCTGCATTGATCTCCATTGGTGTTATTCTGCATTGATCTACAATGGTGTTATTCTGCATTGATCTACAATGGTGTTATTCTGCAGTGATCCACTTAATGGTGTTATTCTGCATGCTTACCCTAGGGCTGTGTCTCAATAGTCTAAATCTACATATGGCGGTGCGGCGATTCCCAAACTCTCCCTCCCTGTTATGGCTCCTGCTTCCCCTCTATCAAACTCCCTCCCTGTGTGGCTCTGCTTCACCTATCACTCCCTCCCTGTGGTCTGCTTCCACCTATCAAGCTCCCTCCCTGGTGGCTCTGCTTCCACCTATCAAACTCCCCTCCCTGTGGCTACTGCTTCTCTCCTATCAAACTCCCTCCCTGATAGCTCTGCTTCCACTATCAAGCTCCCTCCCTGTATGGCTCTGCTTCCACCTCTCAAACTCCCTCCCTGTGCGCTGCCCAAGATCCTATCAAACTCCCTCCTGATGGCTCTGCTTTCCACTATCAGACTCCCTCCCTGTATGCCTGCTCTCGCTTCCCACCTACTCAAAACTCCCCTCCCGTGGCTCTATGCTTCCACTATCAAGCTCCCTCCCTGTATAGTCTGCTTCACCTATCAAACTCCCTCCCTGCCTATGGCTCTGGCTTCGTCCTATCAAACTCCCTCCCACTGTGGCACTGCTTCCACCATCAAACCCCCCCATGGCCTGCTTCCCACCTATCAAACTCCCTCCCTGTAGGCTCCACTCACCTATCAAACCTACCTGCACGGCCGCTTCCACCTATCAAACTCCCTCCTCTGTGTGGCTCTGCTTCCACCTATCAAGCTCCCTACCTGTATGAAGCTCTGCTTCCACCTATCAAACCCCCTACCTGTGTGGCTCTGTCTTCCACCTATCAAACTCCCTCCCTGTATGGCTCTGCTTCCACCTATCAAACTCCCTCCCTTGATGACTCTGCTTCCTCTATCAAACTCCCACTCCCTTCACTTCCACCTATCAAACTCCCTCCCTGCTTACTCAAACTCCCCCCCTCTTTGTCTTCCACCTATCAAACTCCCTCCCTGCGAAATAGCTTCTTCCACCTATCAAACTCCCTCCCTGCATGGCTCTGCTTCCACCCTATCAAACTCCCACTCCCTGTGTGGTCTCTTCCACCTACTCAAACTCCCTACATACTGTGGCCTGCTTTCCACCTGTCGCTCCCTCCTGTGATGGCTCTGCCACCTATCAAATCCCTCCCTGTGCGGCTCACCAGCTTCCACTGTCAGGCTCCCACTCCCTGTAAGCCTCTGCTTCCACCTGTCAAGCTCCCTCCCTGATGCCCGCTTCACCGCCTATAAAATCTCCTCAAGGCTCTGCTCCCACCCATCAAACTCCTCCTGTGGTCTGCTTCCACCTCAATTCCCCTCCTGTTGTGGCATCTGTTTAAAACCCCTCCCTGAAAATATGGCTCTGCTTCCACCATCAAGCTCCCTCCCTGCTGCTTCCACCTATCAAGCTTCCTCCCTGTAACTTACCTATCAAACTCCCTCCCTGTGCCTGCTTCCACTATCAAACTCCCTCCCTGTGTGGGTCTGCTTCTCCTATCTAACTCCCTCCCTGTTATGGCTCTGTCTCCTATAAACTCCCTCCCTGTAATGAAATAACTCACCTATCAGACTCCCTCCCTGTATGGCTCTGCTTCACCTATCAAACCCCTCCCTGCATGGCCTCTCCCCCACCTATCAAACTCCCTCCCTGCCCTACGGCTCTGCTTCTCTCTATCAATACTCCCCCCTGTGGCCCACCTCTCAGACTCCCTCCCTGTGTGTTCCACATCACTCCCTCCCTGCGCAATGAGCTCTGCTCCCACCTATCAAACTCCCCTCTCCTTGTAGATCCGCTTCCACCTGTCAAACTACCTCCCTGTATGATCTGGTTCCACCTATCAAGCTCCCTCCCTGTGTGGCAATAGCAGCCACTATCAAACTTCCCTACCTATGTGACCTCCCACCTATCAAGGCTCCCTCCCTGTGTGGCTCAGCTTGCTCTATCAAACTCCTCCTGTGTGAGCTCTAGCTTCCACCTATCAAACTCCCTCTCCTGTGTGGCACTGCAAAAATTCCACCTATCAAGCTCCCCTCCCTGTGTGAAACAAGCCTTCCACCTATCAAACTTCCTCCTGTGGCTACTGCTCCACCTATCAAACTCCCTCCTGTATGGCCCTGGCTTCCACCTATCAAACTCCTCCCACTCCTGTTGGCTCTGTGCTTCACCTATCAAACTCCCTCCCTGTGTGGCTCAGCACTTCCACTATCAAACTCCCTCCCTGTATGGCTCTGCCCACTATCAAACTCCCTCCCTGACAGCATAATCTGCACTTCACCTATCAAACTCCCTCCGTGTGAATAGCTCTGCTTCCACTATCAAACTCCCTCCCTGTTGGCTCTGCACTTCCACCCCTGTATCAAACTCCCTCCCTGCCCTTATGGCTCTGCTTCCCTCTATCAAACTCCCTCCCTGTATGGCTCTGCTTCCACCTATCAAACTCTCCCCTCCCCCTGTGAAATGGCTCCTTCCACTATCAAACTCCCTCCCTGTATGGCTCTGCTTCCACGTATCAAGCTCCCTCCCTGTATGGCTCTAGCTTCCTTCTATCAAACTCCCTCCCTGTATGGCTCTGCTTCCCACCTGTCAAGCTCCTACTCCCTGCCTATGGCTCTGCTCCTCCTGTATCAAACTCCCTCCCTGCCTATGGCTCTGCCTCCCCTCATCGAGCTCCCTCCCTGCTTGTAGGCTCTGCTTCCACCTATCAGGCTCCACTCCCTGTGGCTCTGCTTCCACCTATCGAGCTCCCTCCCTTGTGTGTCTCACCAAGCCCTCCTATCAAAGCTCCCTCCCTGTTGGCTCTGCTTCCACCTCTCACTCCTCCCTGTGTGGCTCTGCTACCACCTATCAAACTCCACTCCCTGTTAAATCAACAGCACCCACTAACTCAGACTCCCTCCCTGCCCTGCCAGCTTCCACCTATCAAACTCCCTCCCTGTGCGCTCTGCTTCCACCTATCAAACTCCACTCTATGGCACTCACCTGTCAAACCCCTCCCTGTGGCTCTGCTTCCACCTATCAAACTCCCTTCCTGCATGGCTCTGCTTCCCTCCACATCTGTGTTCACTTCGAGATACTATGTGAAGGGGACTGGGCAAGGAGAGGGTGAAAAAGCACTATTGAGATGCCCCCCCTTGGGGCTGTTTTAGTACTTAAGCAATGCATCCTTCCCCTCCTTCCAGGACCCAGTGAGGAGCTGCCCCCAAGGAGATCCCTCACACGCAAGCTGCTGTCACTTTCAAATAGAGAGGTAAACCCGTCTGCGTCTCCAGGCCCCTTGGACCCTAGTCTGAATAGGTGTTCAACGTAGCTAATCAAAATCAAGCAAAGTTCTATAAAATAGAGTAACACAATGTTTCCACATCATATTCATATGCTGTAAAGCCCTGTCTGTCACACAAATCAGTTTCCAAAACATGAGTGCTATCTTTACATGAAATCTGTTTGTTTAGCTGTTACTGTATCAAGAGTCCAAAGTGTGTCAGTTTTACCACCTCTACAGATGGTGCTTTCATTCAATGAGCAGTATAAGCTTTTAGTAAATGTCTCTATAGATAGTGTTTTCTTCAATGAGCAGTATAGCTTGTTTACAGTAAATCATCTCTATAGATAGGTGTTTTTCTTCAATGAGCAGTATAGCTTGTTTGCAGTAAATCATCTCTATAGATGGGTGTTTTCTTCCAATGAGCAGTATAAAGCTTGATTCACAGTAATCATCTCAGATAGTTGTTTTCTTCAATAAACAGTAAGCTTGTTTATTAAATCATCTCTATAGATAGGTGTTTTCTTCAATGAAACAGTGTGGCTTGTTTACAGTAAATCATCTCTATAGATGGGTGTTTTTCTTCAATGAAGCAGTATAGCTTGTTTACAGTAAATCATCTCTATAGATAGGTGGCTTTTCTTCATCATGAGCAGTATAGCTTGTTTACAGTAAATCATCTCTATAGATAGGTGTTTTTCTTCCAATGAGCAGTATAAGCTTGTTTACAGTGATCATCTCTATAGATGGGTGTTTTCTTCAATGAGCAGTATAAGCTTGTTTACAGTAAATCATCTCTATAGATGAGTGTGTTTTCTTCACCATGAGCAGTATAGATTGGTGTACAGTAAATCATCTCTCTAGATAGGAGTGTTTTCTTCACATAACAGTATAGTTGTGTACAGTAAATCATCTCCATAGATAGTTGTTTTCTTCAGTGAGCAGTATATAAGCTTGTTTACAGTAAATCATCTCAATATTAGATGCGATTGTTTTTTCTTCAATGAGCAGTATGGCTTGTTTACAGTAAATCATCTCTATATAGATAGTTGTTTTTCTTCAGTGAGCAGTATAGATTGTGTACAGTAAATCGTTATTGTGTGTGTTTCAGAGTCTGGACTATGACAGCAGTGAGAACCAGCTGTTTCTGGAGGAGGAGAGACGAGATGAGCTTCATAGTGAGTAGAGACCCCACACCCCCACCACACCCCTGCACCTCACCCCCTCCACCCCCCACCACCCCCACCACCCCCACACCCCCCCCACCCCCTCCACCCCCCCCACCCCCCATCCCCACACACACTGACAGACGTCTCCTCTCTCTCTCTCCCCTCCCTTCCCCCTCTCCTCCTCAGGGGTTCAAGTGTTTGGAGATCAGTCGGTGGGTGGTCATGTCAACCTGATTGGGTTCTGACTGGACTCATTGCCTGTTGCATAGATGGTCGCTGTGAAGAGAGCCTGGCTGGGGTCAAGTACTTCGTTGTCAAACAGAATATCCTTCCACGCACATGACCCCATCCCTTAACTGTCATATCCTTTCACTGAGTAACCCCATCACAGAACTGTCATATCCTTTTACACACTGACCCATCACAAGAACTGTCATATTCTTTCTACACACTGACCCCATCACCAGAACTGTCACTTGTATCCTTCCACACACAGACCCCATCACAGAACTGTCATATCCTTCAACACACACTGACCCCATCACAGAACTATCAGTATCCTTCCACACACTATCCACAGAACTGCCTTATCCTTCCACACACTACCCAATCACAGAACATCATTATCCTTCCACACACTGACCCACAGAACATCATATCCTTCCACACATGGCCCAATCGCAGAACTGTCATATCCTTCCACACATGACCCAATCACCCAGAACTGTCCTTATCCTATCCACACATAACCCCATCACAGAGCTGTCATATCACTTTAAAACCCACTACACTGACCCCCACATCTTACACAGATTAGTGGCGTATCCCCCCCGGACAATAAGGTCATATCCTTCCACACACTGACCCCATCACAGAACTGTCATATCCGCCACACACTGACCCCATCACGAAACTGTCATATCTTCCACACACTGACCCCATCACAGAACTATCCACTTATCCTTCCACACACTGACCCCATCACAGAACTGTCACCATACTTCCACACTCTGACCCCCAGTTCAGAAGGTGTTCCATACTCTTAACTGTCATGTCAGCTTCGTTGTTTGTGTAGAAATTAACAGTGTGATTGTGCACAATCTTTCTGCGGTGGTCTGTGTTACGCTGTGGTCCCATCCTGCGGTGGCTGTGTTCCACTGTGGTCCCATCCTGCGGCGGTGGTCTGTGTTCCACTGTGGTCCCCATCCATGGTGGTCTGTGTTCCACTGTTGTCCCATTCTACAAGCGGTGGTCTGTGTTCCACTGTTGTCCCCATCTACAGTGGTGGTCACGTATTCCACTGTTGTCCCATCCCTACCAGCGGTGGTCTGTGTTCCACTGTGTCCCCATTCTGCAGCGGTGTTCACTGTGGTCCCATCCTACAGCCCGGTGGTGTAGCCTGTTTTCCACTTTGTCCCCATCCCTAGAGACGGTGGTCTGTGTTCCACTGGTCCCATCCTACAGCAGTGGTCTGTGTTCCTGTGGTCCCATCCCAGCGGTGGTTGTGTTCCACTGTGGTCCCATCCTACAGCAGTGGTCTGTGTTCCACTGTGGTCCCATCCTGCGGTGGTCTGTGTTCCACTGTGGTCCCATCTCTACAGCGGTGGTCTGTGTTCCCACTGTGGTCCCATCCTACAGGCGGTGGTCTGTGTTCCACTGTGGTCCCATTCTACAGCGGTGGTGTGTGTCCCAGTGGTCAACCATTCTACTGGCGGTGGTTGTGTTCCACTGTGGTCCCACATCTCTGCGGTGGTCTGTGTTCCCTGTGGTCCCATCCTCAGCCGGTGGAGTGTGTTCCACTGTGGTCCCATCCTGCGGTGGTCTGTGTTCCACTGTGGTCCCATCCTACAGCGGTGGTCTGTGTTCCACTGTGGTCCCATGCCTTGGTGGTCTGTGTTTTCACTTGGTCCCATTCTGCGGTGGTCTGTGTTCCACTGTGGTGTCCACCTGCGGTGTCCTTGTTTCACTGTGGTCCATGCTGCAGGGTGGTCTGTGTTCCACTGCCTGGTCCCATCCCTGCAGCGGTGGTCTGTGTTCCACTGCTGCCAGTCCCTCCTACAGCGGTGGTCTGTGTTACTGTCGGTCCCATTCTCCACGGTGGTTGTGTTCCCTGTGGCGATCCCATCCTGCAAGCGGTGGTCTGTGTTCACTGTGGTTACATGCTACAGCGGTGGTCTGTGTTCCACTGTGGTCCCACATCCTCGCGGTGGTCTGTGTTCCACTGTGGTCCCATCCTACCGGCGGTGGTCTGTGTTCCACTGTGGTCCCATCCTACAGCGGTGGTCATGCCAAAAGAGACTAGCCTTCCTCTCACTCCTACCAACCAGGTCAGTCATGTTCAGTTTAGTTTCTGAGAATCCCCAGATCATGTTGGATTTTCTTGGCCAATTCCGGGAGGGCACTCTGCAGACCAGACCACTCTCCCAACACGTCAAGAGTTTGGGTAGAGCAGAGTTTAAAAATCAATCCCTCGAAAACATGACAGTGGACACACAATGTCAAGGCAGAAAGCTTCTGGCTAATTTTGGCCACAGCCAGCCAGTGGTTGTTAGCTTGTAGAGCTATCTTCATAGTGCATAAACTCACCCCCAAATACACAATCTAGCTAGCTTACAGGTTTGTTTACGGCGGGTCTCTGGATGGATTTCAGGCGCCCCAACTCCGCCCTTTTCTCTCTGTTAAGCTGGCATTGGTCTAAGTACAGGCTGTAATGCTGGAACATTGGTACACATTGTGGGAGTCAATCCCTAGAGAGACCAGGTCCAGTTCAGTGTTGTCTTTGTTCAGCCATTGACATTTGTCTCCAAAATGAGTTTAGAATATTGTGGATTCAGGCTATCAATCTAATGGAGCTCGGAGGTGTTTTCTTTAATGGAGGCTTCTCTAATGTCAAACATGTAGGGTGTGAAGTGTATTACCGAAGGGCAGCTCTCTAGGCCCTGTCTCTTTTCGTGTTCTTATTCCACTGACCTGCCCCAGCATTAAACAAAACATGTGTGTCCATGTATGCTGATGATTCACCAAAAACCGCATCAGCAACCACGGCTAATGAAATCACTGAAACCCTTAACAAAGAGAGTTAGTCTGTTTTGTAATCGGTGGCCAGTAATAAACTGGTCCTGAACATCTCTCTCTAAAACTAAGAGCATTGTATTTTGGTACCGTATTCCCTAAGTTCTAGACCTCAGCTATCTGGTAATGAATGGTGTGGCTGTTGAACAAGTTGAGGGACTAAATTACTTGGTGTTTCCTTAGATTGTAAACTGTCATGGTCAAAACGTTATAGATTCAATGGTTGTAAAGATGAGAGAGGTCTGTCACCGTAATAAAGAGATGCTCTGCTTTTTGACTCCACCTCCACAAAGCAAGTCCTGCAGGCTCTAGTTTTGTCTTGATTATTGTCAGTGATATGGTCAAGTGCTGCAAAGAAAGACCTGGTTAAGCTGCACATGGCCCCAGAACAAGCAAGCTACGTCTTGCTCTTCATTGTAATCAGAGGGCTGATATTAATACTATGCATGCCAGTCTCTGTTGGCTGGGAAGAGTTGAGGAGAGACTGGCTGCATGCTTCTTCTTTTATAACAAACATTGTGTTGGAAATTCCAAATTGTTTGCATAGTCAACTTACACACAGCTCTGACACACACACCCCTTACCCCACCAGACATGCCACACGGGGTAATTTCCCAGTAGCCAGGTCCAGAACAAATTCAAAGAAACGTACAGTATTATACAGAGCCATGAGTGCATGGAACTCCCTTCCACCTTATATAAGAGCAAATGAACAGCTAAACCCTGGTTTTTAAAACAAATAAATCAATACCTCATGGCGCTCCCCCATGACCCTGTGTGTGTACTGACTAACCCAGTGCATTCGGAAAGTATTCAGACCCCTTGACTTTTTTCCACATTTTTGTTTTGCGTTGCAGCCTTGTACTAGAACAGATTAAGTTAAAAACAATCTACACACAATACCCCATAAACAAAGCGTAACAGGTTTGCAAGTGTATTACAAATAAAAAAGGTGATACACTTATTTACATAAGTATTCCAGACCCTTTTGATATGAGACTCGAAATTGAGCTCAGGTGCATCCTGCTTCCATTGGTCATCCTTGGGGATGTTTCTACAACTTGATTGGAGTCCACCTGTGGTAAATTCAATTGATTGGACATGATTTGGGAAAGGCACACATCTGTCTGCTATAAGGTCTCACAGTTGGCCAATTGCATGTCAAGAGCAAAAAGCAAGCCATGAGGTCGAAGGGAATTGTCCGTAGAGCTCGAGAGACAAGAATGTGTCGAGGCACAGATCTTGGGAGGGGTAGCGAAACATTTCTGCAGCATTGAAGGTCCCCAAGAACACAGTGGCCTTCATCGTTCTTAAATGGAAGAAGTTTGGAACCTGCAAGACTCTTCCTGGAGCTTTCCTTTCGACCAAACTGAGCAATCGGGGAGAAGGGCCTTGGTCAGGAGAGGTGACAAAAGGCACCTAAAGGACTCTGACCATTAGAAACCAGATTCTCTGGTCGATGAAACCAATATTGAACTCTTTGGCTGAATGCCAAGTGTGCGTCTGGAGGAAACCTGGCACCATCCCTACGGTGAAGCATGGTGGTGGCAGCATCATGCTAGTGGGGATGTTTTCAGCGGCAGGGACTGGGAGGCTGAGTCAGGATCGAAGAGGAAAGATGAACAGAGCAAAGTACAAAGAGATCCTTGATGAAAATCTGCTCCAGAGCTCTCCAGGACCTCCAGACTAGAGCGAAGGTTCACCTTCCAAGACCATGCAGAGGTGACTCCGGGACAAGTCTCTGAATGTCCTTGAGTGGCCCAGAGCCTGGACTTAAACCCGATCTAACATCTCTGAAGAGACCAGAAAGTAGCTGTGCAGCGCGCGCTCCCCATCCAACCTGACAGAGCTTGAGAGGATCTGCAGGGAGAAGAATGGGAGAAACTCCCCAAATACCAGGTGTGCCAAGCTTGTGGCGTCATACCCAAGAAGACTAGAGGCAGTAATCGCTGCCAAAGGGACTGCAAACTCTTATGTAAATAATTGTATCAAAAGTTAAATTTTTTATACATTTGCAAAAATTTCTAAAAAACCTGTTTTGATTTGTGTTATGGGGTATTGTGTGGCAGATTGAAGTGAGGGGGAAAAAAAACAATTTTATCCATTTTAGAAAGAAGGCTAGTGGCGTAACAAAATGTAGAAAAAAGTCAAGGGTCTGAATACTTTCCAAATGCACTGTATATGTAACTGATGGCTGCACACACGCTACATGTTAATGTTTTTTAAATGGATGGAAATTGTAAAGTATTTTTTCATTATATTTGGACCTCAGTAATCTGGTTGCTTCGCCATTGCGGAATCAGTTCATGGATCCTAATAAATATCTAATCAATACCTCATTGATCTGGATGCACTGCCAATCATCCCCACCTAATTTAGATATTTAGCCCTTCAGACAAAAGATCTGTTTGAAGCCATAGAGGTGGTTGGTGGGGAGAGGACTGGACCTTGCAGGCGTGGTGGCGTGTGATTGAGTTGTTGCGGTCCTTGACCTCTGCCCCTCCCAGACAGTCGAGAAGTTTTACCGGAGGTGGCGGCGGTCTCTCCATCTCGCTCTCATCCTCACTGGGCTGTGCTAAACTCCGCCTTCGTCATGGTGGGGGCTGTTATGGTAGGCGTTTTTTCGAGGTAAGAGAGACGTGCGTTTGTGGCCTTGTTTTGAGGTAAGTGCTCAAGGTGTGAGAAAACCTGAGTCGCTTCTAGCCAGGAGATCTGAAGCTAACAGACCAGGGGCGTAAGGCGGCTGCTAGTAAACTGAGATCCAGGGAAGTAAACAGCTGTAGTAAACAGACCAGATGTAAACGGCTATGGTAAACAGACCAGGGAGTAAACAGCTGTAGTAAACAGACCAGGGAATGTAAGCCTGCGAAAGTAAACAGACCAGGGAAGTAAACAGCTGTAGTAAACAGACCAGGGAAGTAAACTTAGCTGTAGTAAACAGACCAGGGGACGTAAGCTATGTAGTAAACAGACCAGGGGCGTAAACAGCTGTAGTATAAACCGTAACTTTTTTAGCATGTATTAGCATATCTCAATACATAGCAGTATATCATTGTATATTGCTCCAAGCCACTTACAGTCATGTGTGCATACCATCGTTATGGTGGTTCGACCCGCTGCCCCCAGGTGGTAGGGTAGGTAACAACACATCCGCCACGCTGATTCTCAACACCGTAGGCCCCTCAAGGTGCGTCAGTCCCCTCCTGTACTCCCTGTTCACCCATGACTGCATGGCCAGGCCGACTCAAAGCACCATCTTTAAGTTTGCGATGACACAACAGTGGTAGGCCTGATCACCCGACTTCTGACAGACAGTCTCTATAGGGAGGAGGTCAGAGACCTGGCCGTGTGGTGCCAAGGACAACAACCTCTCCCTCAGGCGTGATCAAGACAAAGGAGATGATTGTGGACTACAGGAAAAAAAAGAGGACTGAGCACGCCCCCATTCTCATCGGCAGGATGTAGTGGAGCAGGTTGAGAGCTTCCAAGTTTCCCTTGGTGTCTTCACATCACCATCACTTATGGTCCAAGCACACCAAGACAGTCGTGAAGAGGGCACGACAAAGCCCATTCCCCCTCAGGGACTGAAAGATTTGGCATGGGTCCTCAGATCCCTCAAAAATTCTACAGCTGCATCATCGAGAGCATCTGACTGGCTGCATCACCACGCCTGGTATGGCAACTGCTCGGCCTGCGACGCAAGGCACTACCAGAGGGTAGTGCGTAAGGCCCAGTACATCACTGGGGCCAAGCTCCCTGCGTCCAACCTCATACCAGGCAGTCGAGAGGGACCAGCCACCCTAGTCATAGACTGTTCTCTCTGCTACCGCACGGCAAGCGGTACCGGGAGCAGTCTAGGTCCAAGAGGCTTCTAAACAGCTTCTACCCCCAAGCCATAAAGTGACATCTAATCGGACCCCTGCCTTCCTCTGTTGGCACTAGGTGTGGGGTGAACCCCGTGTAGCTCTGTTGGCAGAGCAGGGCTTGCAGCGCCAGGGTTGTGGGTTCGTTTCCCACGGGGGGCCAGTATGAAAAAAATGTATGCGCTCTCACTAGCTGTAAGTTACGCTCTGGATAGAGCGTCTGCTAAACGACTCAAATGTAAAATGTGAACCACCATGTTACTCTACAGTACAACACAAATTTCCTCCCTTCCCCACTCTCCTTTATCTCTCGCCTCCTCCCTTCCCTCAGCCAGGAGCAGCAGGAAGTGGCGTACCTCCAGATAAAGTGTTACCTGGCCAAGGTGAAGATACCTCCGTGTGAGTGCGACTCCAGGTACACACAGTCAAACTGATCACTGGGTGCTTGAACAAAATATTATATATAGGTCAGGGGTCGCAGTGTGTTGATTTGATTTTTCTGTTGATCTCTCTTGTGTGTCCTGCAGACCCTAGTGGTGAAGGTGTTTGGTGTGATCTGCTCTGTCGCCGGAGGACTACGCTGCTCGGAAAGGTACGCGCCTCAGGGGGTGTGTGTGTGTGTGTTGGGGTGTTCATTTGTCTTGTGGAGATTAGGGCTGTGACCGTCATGGAATTTTGGATGATGGTGAATTGGTTCGTGGTCACCGTAAAGCCGTTCAAATAACAACAACAACAAAAAAAACTCATATTCTCCTGTCCTCCGCCATCCTGATGCATGTGTTTTTTGTGTTGCTCATAGAAACAGAATGAATAGAAACGGGTCCTCATTCAAGTCAATGAATTATTGCGTTCCCGGCTAAAAAGACTAACAAAGAGTCACTGACAACAACCAAAAAAATGAAACAGGTGGTTTTAGGAGGGGTTCTGAAAACACCCATGGGGTGTCAAAGAATGTTTGCTAGCAACAACAGCTAGGACCTAACACCCACCATGAGCGGGGTGTTCGTGTTCTCTCTCCCTGTGTGTGTAGATACTTAGTATTTCTGTAGACACAGAGAAGAGGGACTTTGTATTCCACTACATTTACTAGGAACAGGCAAACCAATATGAAAAAACAGACCAAACTTAAAGGCAGGAAGCAAACCAAAAGCTGGAGCAAAGTGAAATCAGGGGGATCAGATAAAGGTTGTTTCTCAAGTAGAGAGAGAGACAACTAAATATGAAAATAGCACCTGGGCCAGCACAGGTGAAACACCTTCCCACTAATGGATGGCAACCATCACAGGTGTAACACATTCTGACTAACGAGGTGACACCAATCGGTGCGCCCCACGTGCTAATGTCCAACCTCAAAATATAAATGGAAAATCCAAAGCCTTTAACTTATAGTATAATGGATGGACTGGTGGCCATTGCGAGGGTGCCCATGGGAGCAAAGCAGGGAAGTAAAATATGTGGCGTGATTTGTTGATTCAACTGATATTACAAAAATACATTCCATTGCATGAGCCACATCACTAACATCATTTGAATGGACATTCTACATTACCACATGGAAATATTGCATCACAATACCAGACAGCCATTGTGAGTGTACCCATGAGTTGACCAGTCAAATTGCCAGGATAGAGGTTCCAAGCCTGTTCTCTTCATTCTATTTCTATTGTATGCTGCTGCATTGTGGCGGGTGTTGCCTAGGCAACCGAAGACCCGTTTGCTATTTTCTTGTTGCAGCAAGGAGCAACAAAGTTTCATTATGTTGTTAAGAGTCCATGTTACGCCAAGAAACGGACTCGACCACACAAATGCCCTGCCGTCCCACTCCAGTCAGCTGTTTGTTCCACAGTTATTTTATTTTCTATAACGGTCTTCATCCATAACCCTGTGTGGGTGTGTATCTGACGCCCTGTGTGGGTGTGTGTATCCGACGCCCTGTGTGGGTGTGTATCCGACGCCTGTGTGGGTGTGTATCTGACGCCCTGTGTGGGTGTGTGTATATGACGCCCTGTGTGGGTGTGTATATGACGCCCTGTGTGGGTGTGTGTATATGACGCCCTGTGTGGGTGTGTGTATCGCGCCCTGTGTGGGTGTGTGTATCTGACGCCCTGTGTGGGTGTGTGTATCCGACGCCCTGTGTGGGTGTGTGTATATGACGCCCTGTGTGGGTGTGTATATGACGCCCTGTGTGGGTGTGTGTATGACGCCCTGTGTGGGTGTGTGTATCCGGACCCTGTGTGGGTGTGTGTATCTGACGCCCTGTGTGGGGTGTGTATCCGACGCCCTGTGTGGTGTGTGTATATGACGCCCTGTGTGGGTGTGTGTGTATATGACGCCCTGTGTGGGTGTGTGTATATGACGCCCTGTGTGGGTGTGTGTATCCGACGCCCTGTGTGGGTGTGTGTATCTGACGCCCTGTGTGGGTGTGTGTATCCGACGCCCTGTGTGGGTGTGTGTATCTGACGCCCTGTGTGGTGTGTGTATCCGACGCCCTGTGTGGGTGTGTGACGCCCTGTGTGGGTGTGTGTATATGACGCCCTGTGTGGGTGTGTGTATCCGACGCCCTATGTGGGTGTGTGTATATGACGCCCTGTGTGGTGTGTATCCCCGACGCCCTGTGTGGGTGTGTGTATCCGACGCCCTGTGTGGGTGTGTGTATCCGACCTTGGGGTGTGTATATGACGCCCTGTGTGGGTGTGTGTATCGACCCTGTGTGGGTGTGTGTATCCGACGCCCTGTGTGGGTGTGTGTATATGACGCCCTGTGTGGGTGTGTATCTGACCCCTGTGTGGGTGTGTGTATATGACGCCCTGTGTGGGTGTGTATATGATGCCCTGTGTGGTGTGTGTATATGACGCCCTGTGTGGGTGTGTGTATCCGACGCCCTGTGTGGGTGTGTGTATCCGACGCCCTGTGTGGTTTATGGCCCTGTGGTGTGTATATGACGCCCTGTGTGGGTGTGTGTATCGCCTGTGTGGGTGTGTGTATCCGCGCCCTGTGTGGTGTGTGTATACGGCGCCCTGTGTGGGTGTGTATCGACGCCTGTGTGGGTGTGTATCTGACGCCCTGTGTGGGTGTGTATCTGACGCCCTGTGTGGGTGTGTATCTGACGCCCTGTGTGGGGTGTGTATCTGACGCCCTGTGTGGGTGTGTATCTGACGCCCTGTGTGGGTGTGTGTATATGACGCCCTGTGTGGGTGTGTATCTGACGCCCTGTGTGGGTGTGTATATGACGCCCTGTGTGGGGTGTGTATCCGACGCCCTGTGTGGGTGTGTGTATATGACGCCCTGTGTGTGTGTATCCGACGCCCTGTGTGGGTGTGTGTATCTGACGCCCTGTGTGGGTGTGTGTATCCGACGCCCTGTGTGGGTGTGTGTATATGACGCCCTGTGTGGGTGTGTATATGACGCCCTGTGTGGGTGTGTGTATATGACGCCCTGTGTGGGTGTGTATCCGACGCCCTGTGTGGGTGTGTGTATCTGCGCCCTGTGTGGGTGTGTATCTGACGCCCTGTGTGGTGTGTGTATCATGACGCCCTGTGTGGGTGTGTGCCCTGTGGGTGGGTGTGTATCCGATCGCCCTGTGGGTGTGTGTGTATATGACGCCTGTGTGGGTGTGTATCTGACGCCCTGTGTGGGTGTGTGTATCCGACGCCTGTGTGGGTGTGTGTATATGACGCCCTGTGTGGGTTGGGTGTGTATATGACGCCCTGTGGGTGTGTGTATCTGACGCCTGTGTGTGTGTGTATACCGCCCTGTGTGGGTGTGTGGTGTGTGTATCTGACGCCCTGTGTGGGTGTGTATCATGACGCCCTGTGTGGGTGTGTGCTGACGCCCTGTGTGGGTGTGTATCTGACGCCCTGTGTGGGTGTGTGTATCCGACGCCCTGTGTGGGTGTGTGTATCCGACGCCCTGTGTGGGTGTGTATGACGCCCGTGGGTGTGTATCTGACGCCCTGTGTGGGTGTGTGTATCCGACGCCCTGTGTGGGTGTGTGTATCCGACGCCCTGTGTGGGTGTGTGTATCCGACGCCCTGTGTGGGTGTGTGTATATGACCCGGGAGCCTGTGTGGGTGTGTATATGACGCCCTGTGTGGGTGTGTGTAGACCCTGTGTGGGTGTGTGTATCCGACGCCGTGTGTGGGGCCTGTGTGTGTGTATGACGCCCTGTGTGGTGTGTGTATCCGACGCCCTGTGCGTGTGTGTGTAGATCCGCCCTGTGTGGTGTGTGTATATGACGCCCTGTGTGGTGTGTGTATGACCCTGTGGGGGCGCCTGTTGGTGTGTGTATCTGACGCGTGTGGGTGTGTGTATATGACGCCCTGTGTGGGTGTGTGTATCCGCGCTGTGTGGGTGTGTGTATCCGACGCCCTGTGTGGGTGTGTGTATATGACGCCCTGTGTGGGTGTGTGTATATGACGCCCTGTGTGGGTGTGTGTATCTGACGCCCTGTGTGGGTGTGTGTATCTGACGCCCTGTGTGGGTGTGTGTATCTGACGCCCTGTGTGGGTGTGTGTATATGACGCCCTGTGTGGGTGTGTGTATCTGACGCCCTGTGTGGGTGTGTGTATATGACGCCCTGTGTGGGTGTGTGTATATGACGCCCTGTGTGGGTGTGTGTATCTGACGCCCTGTGTGGGTGTGTATCTGACGCCCTGTGTGGGTGTGTATCTGACGCCCTGTGTGGGTGTGTGTATCTGACGCCCTGTGTGGGTGTGTATCTGACGGCCTGTGTGGGTGTGTGTATCCGACGCCCTGTGTGGGTGTGTGTATCCGACGCCCGTGTGGGTGTGTGTATATGACGCCCTGTGTGGGTGTGTGTATATGACGCCTGTGTGGGTGTGTGTATCTGAGGCCCTGTGTGGGTGTGTGTATCCGACGCCCTGTGTGGGTGTGTGTATGACGCCCTGTGTGGGTGTGTATCTGACGCCCTGTGTGGGTGTGTGTATCTGACGCCCTGTGTGGGTGTGTGTATCTGACGCCCTGTGTGGGTGTGTATCTGACGCCCTGTGTGGGTGTGTGTATATGACGCCCTGTGTGGGTGTGTATCTGGCGGCCTGTGTGGGTGTGTGTATCCGACGCCCTGTGTGGGTGTGTGTATCCGACGCCCTGTGTGGGTGTGTGTATATGACGCCCTGTGTGGGTGTGTATCTGACGGCCTGTGTGGGTGTGTGTATCTGACGGCCTGTGTGGGTGTGTGTATCCGACGCCCTGTGTGGGGTGTGTGTATATGACGCCCTGTGTGGGTGTGTATCTGACGGCCTGTGTGGGTGTGTGTATATGACGCCCTGTGTGGGTGTGTGTATATGACGCCCTGTGTGGGTGTGTGTCTGACGTCCTCTGTCTCCCTACCCATAATCCCATAGGAAGGTCCCATGATCCACTCTGGTGCAGTGGTGGCAGCAGGAGTCTCCCAGGGACGCAGTACCTCCCTGAAGAAAGACTTCAAGGTAGGAGTGTGTTGTACAGTGTGTTTGTAGCATATTCTCTTTACATGTGTAGGACATATTGTGTAATGTGTGTTGTTGTTATCTAGTGTCTAATGTGCTCTCTCCCTGTGTGTGTGTGTGTCTTAACATGTTATCTCCCTGTGTGTTTGTGTGTGTGTCTTAACATGTTATCTCCCTGTGTGTGTGTGTCTTAACATGTTATCTCCCTGTGTGTTTGTGTGTGTGTCTTAACATGTTATCTCCCTGTGTGTGTAGATCTTTGAGTATTTCCGTAGAGACACAGAGAAGAGGGACTTTGTATCCGCTGGAGCGGCTGCAGGAGTATCTGCTGCTTTTGGAGCACCAGTCGGTACACACACACACACTCACACACACACACTCACACACACACACACACTCTCTCTTCAACTCAGCACCAACTGCTAAGCATACTATTATAATGAGTTTCTAAATGTTCGTCCCAATAAAGTTTTCACCTGTTACTTTCGCTCTCTCTCTCTCGCTCCTTCCTTCCTTCCTTCCTTCCTTCCTTCCTTCCTTCCTTCCTTCCTTCCTTCCTTCCTTCCTTCCTTCCTTCCTTCCTTCCTTCCTTCCTTCCTTCCTTCCTTCCTTCCTTCCTTCCTTCCTTCCTTCCTTCCTTCCTTCCTTCCTTCCTTCCTTCCTTCCTTCCTTCCTTCCTTCCTTCCTTCCTTCCTTCCTTCCTTCCTTCCTTCCTTCCTTCCTTCCAGGTGGTGTGTTGTTCAGTTTAGAGGATGGGGGCTTCTTTCTGGAACCAGATGCTCACATGGAGGATAGTAAGTACAGGATGGGAGAGGAAGAGGAGGAGAGATGAGAGGAAGGCTTGGCTCAGTCTGGTGTCTGGAGGGGAGATGAGTGGAAGACTAGGCTCAGTCAGGTGTCTGGAGAAGAGGAGGAGAGATGTTGGGTTCTCTCTTTCCTTTATCAGGTGAAGCTTAATGCCCTCTATCTGTTCCTTCTTTCTGTGTCTCTCTCTCTCTCTCTCTCCCCCCCTTCCTCTCCAGTTCTTTGCGTCCATGATCTCAACGTTCACTCTGAATTTCTTCCTGTCCATCTACAATAAGAAACCTGGAGAGCTCTCCAGCCCCGGTCTTATTAACTCGGACGCTTCGAGAGTGAGGTGAGGCCCTGTGTGTCTGTCTCTGTCAGTGAGGTGAGGCCCTGTGTGTCTGTCTCTGTCAGTGAGGTGAGGCCCTGTGTGTCTGTCTCTGTCAGTGAGGTGAGGCCCTGTGTGTCTGTCTCTGTCAGTGAGGTGAGGCCCTGTGTGTCTGTCTCTGTCAGTGAGGTGAGGCCCTGTGTGTCTGTCTCTGTCAGTGAGGTGAGGCCCTGTGTGTCTGTCTCTGTCAGTGAGGTGAGGCCCTGTGTGTCTGTCTCTGTCAGTGAGGTGAGGCCCTGTGTGTCTGTCTCTGGCAGTGAGGTGAGGCCCTGTGTGTCTGTCTCTGTCAGTGAGGTGAGGCCCTGTGTGTCTGTCTCTGTCAGTGAGGTGAGGCCCTGTGTGTCTGTCTCTGTCAGTGAGGTGAGGCCCTGTGTGTCTGTCTCTGTCAGTGAGGTGAGGCCCTGTGTGTCTGTCTCTGTCAGTGAGGTGAGGCCCTGTGTGTCTGTCTCTGTCAGTGAGGTGAGGCCCTGTGTGTCTGTCTCTGTCAGTGAGGTGAGGCCCTGTGTGTCTGTCTCTGTCAGTGAGGTGAGGCCCTGTGTGTCTGTCTCTGTCAGTGAGGTGAGGCCCTGTGTGTCTGTCTCTGTCAGTGAGGTGAGGCCCTGTGTGTCTGTCTCTGTCAGTGAGGTGAGGCCCTGTGTGTCTGTCTCTGTCAGTGAGGTGAGGCCCTGTGTGTCTGTCTCTGTCAGTGAGGTGAGGCCCTGTGTGTCTGTCTCTGGCAGTGAGGTGAGGCCCTGTGTGTCTGTCTCTGTCAGTGAGGTGAGGCCCTGTGTGTCTGTCTCTGTCAGTGAGGTGAGGCCCTGTGTGTCTGTCTCTGTCAGTGAGGTGAGGCCCCTGTGTGTCTGTCTCTGGCAGTGAGGTGAGGCCCTGTGTGTGTGTGTGTCTCTGTCAGTGTGTTAAGTGTGTGTCTAGTCCTAAGCCCTGTGTTATCTCTCTGTCTACAGAGTGTGGCCTACAACATCTATGAGATTCCCTTGTTCATCGTTATGGGGGCTATAGGTAAGAATACACTGCTACTCTGCTTCTGTTGTTTTATAGCCCTGTGGTTGGTCCTTCCTCTACAGTAGGGTTTAGAATTACCTTCACACAAGTGACATGAAAAAGGCAGAGGCTGGTGTTGTATTGAATCATATATGTGGTTGTCTTAGCTACCTTACTTACTCATATATGTGGTTGTCATAGCTACCTTACTTACTCATATATGTGGTTGTCATAGCTACCTTACTTACTCATATATGTGGTTGTCATAGCTACCTTACTTACTCATATATGTGGTTGTCATAGCTACCTTACTTACTCATATATGTGGTTGTCATAGCTACCCTTACTTACTCATATATGTGGTTGTCATAGCTACCTTACTTACTCATATATGTGGTTGTCTTAGCTACCTTACTTACTCATATATGTGGTTGTCATAGCTACCATAGTTACTCATACAGTATATGTGGTTTTCATAGCTACCTTAGTGACTCATGTGGTTGTCATAACTACCTTAGATGAATGCACTTCACTGTAAGGCCCAATCCCCAATGGACCCCTACACCTATGCACTTGTGGAGATCTGAGGGGATCTGACCGGTGTAAGTAATATGGTAATAGCTCCATCTTCTCTTCTGATAGGCTAGGTGAATGTTTAAACCATATTGCTTCTACCAATCAAATCCTCTCAGATCTCCACAAGTGCATGGGGCTTAGGGGTCCATTTGGGATTGGCCCTAAGTCTCTATGGATAAGAGTGTCTGCTAAATGACCAAAATGTACATGTTATATGTTGATTGATGTCTTTCTATATGTCCATCTAAACAGGTGGATTGCTAGGAGCACTGTTCAATATCCTCAACTACTGGTTGACTATATTCAGGATCAGGTAACTGTTCAATATCCTCCACTACTGGTTGACTATATTCAGGATCAGCTAGGGTTATGGTCAGATGTTTTTTTAGAACACACTCACCCTGAGGGGTACACTACAAAGCAGGATCAATGAGTTGACCAGAATTAACTGTTGATTTTCTGGTTCCAAAACAAAACTTAGATATGTGTTCTCTAGGCAGGAGTGTTAGGCTAGACAGGTATGGTAGTGTTGGACTAGACAGGTGTTGTGTACAGGTGCCAGGTAGGTGTTGGACTAGACAGGTGTTGTGTACAGGTGCCAGGTAGGTGTTGGACTAGACAGGTGTTGTGTACAGGTGCCAGGTAGGTGTTGGACTAGACAGGTGTTGTGTACAGGTGCCAGGTAGGTGTTGGACTAGACAGGTGTTGTGTACAGGTGCCAGGTAGGTGTTGGACTAGACAGGTGTTTTGTACAGGTGCCAGGTAGGTGTTGGACTAGACAGGTGTTGTGTACAGGTGCCAGGTAGGTGTTGGACTAGACAGGTGTTGTGTACAGGTGCCAGGTAGGTGTTGGACTAGACAGGTGTTGTGTACAGGTGCCAGGTAGGTGTTGGACTAGACAGGTGTTGTGTACAGGTGCCAGGTAGGTGTTGGACTAGACAGGTGTTGTGTACAGGTGCCAGGTAGGTGTTGGACTAGACAGGTGTTGTGTACAGGTGCCAGGTAGGTGTTGGACTAGACAGGTGTTGTGTACAGGTGCCAGGTAGGTGTTGGACTAGACAGGTGTTGTGTACAGGTGCCAGGTAGGTGTTGGACTAGACAGGTGTTGTGTACAGGTGCCAGGTAGGTGTTGGACTAGACAGGTGTTGTGTACAGGTGCCAGGTAGGTGTTGGACTAGACAGGTGTTGTGTACAGGTGCCAGGTAGGTGTTGGACTAGACAGGTGTTGTGTACAGGTGCCAGGTAGGTGTTGGACTAGACAGGTGTTGTGTACAGGTGCCAGGTAGGTGTTGGACTAGACAGGTGTTGTGTACAGGTGCCAGGTAGGTGTTGGACTAGACAGGTGTTGTGTACAGGTGCCAGGTAGGTGTTGGACTAGACAGGTGTTGTGTACAGGTGCCAGGTAGGTGTTGGACTAGACAGGTGTTGTGTACAGGTGCCAGGTAGGTGTTGGACTAGACAGGTGTTGTGTACAGGTGCCAGGTAGGTGTTGGAATAGACAGGTGTTGTGTACACGTGTCAGGTAGGTGTTGGACTAGACAGGTGTTGTGTACAGGTGCCAGGTAGGTGTTGGACTAGACAGGTGTTGTGTACAGGTGCCAGGTAGGTGTTGGACTAGACAGGTGTTGTGTACACGTGCCAGGTAGGTGTTGGACTAGACAGGTGTTGTGTACAGGTGCCAGGTAGGTGTTGGACTAGACAGGTGTTGTGTACAGGTGCCAGGTAGGTGTTGGACTAGACAGGTGTTGTGTACAGGTGCCAGGTAGGTGTTGGACTAGACAGGTGTTTTGTACAGGTGCCAGGTAGGTGTTGGACTAGACAGGTGTTGTGTACAGGTGCCAGGTAGGTGTTGGACTAGACAGGTGTTGTGTACAGGTGCCAGGTAGGTGTTGGACTAGACAGGTGTTGTGTACAGGTGCCAGGTAGGTGTTGGACTAGACAGGTGTTGTGTACAGGTGCCAGGTAGGTGTTGGACTAGACAGGTGTTGTGTACAGGTGCCAGGTAGGTGTTGGACTAGACAGGTGTTGTGTACAGGTGCCAGGTAGGTGTTGGACTAGACAGGTGTTGTGTACAGGTGCCAGGTAGGTGTTGGACTAGACAGGTGTTGTGTACAGGTGCCAGGTAGGTGTTGGACTAGACAGGTGTTGTGTACAGGTGCCAGGTAGGTGTTGGACTAGACAGGTGTTTTGTACACGTGCCAGGTAGGTGTTGGACTAGACAGGTGTTGTGTACAGGTGCCAGGTAGGTGTTGGACTAGACAGGTGTTGTGTACAGGTGCCAGGTAGGTGTTGGACTAGACAGGTGTTTTGTACACGTGCCAGGTAGGTGTTGGACTAGACAGGTGTTGTGTACAGGTGCCAGGTAGGTGTTGGACTAGACAGGTGTTTTGTACACGTGCCAGGTAGGTGTTGGACTAGACAGGTGTTGTGTACAGGTGCCAGGTAGGTGTTGGACTAGACAGGTGTTGTGTACAGGTGCCAGGTAGGTGTTGGAATAGACAGGTGTTGTGTACAGGTGCCAGGTAGGTGTTGGACTAGACAGGTGTTGTGTACAGGTGCCAGGTAGGTGTTGGACTAGACAGGTGTTTTGTACAGGTGCCAGGTAGGTGTTGGACTAGACAGGTGTTGTGTACAGGTGCCAGGTAGGTGTTGGACTAGACAGGTGTTGTGTACAGGTGCCAGGTAGTTGTTGGACTAGACAGGTGTTGTGTACAGGTGCCAGGTAGGTGTTGGACTAGACAGGTGTTGTGTACAGGTGCCAGGTAGGTGTTGGACTAGACAGGTGTTTTGTACAGGTGCCAGGTAGGTGTTGGACTAGACAGGTGTTGTGTACAGGTGCCAGGTAGGTGTTGGACTAGACAGGTGTTGTGTACAGGTGCCAGGTAGGTGTTGGACTAGACAGGTGTTTTGTACAGGTGCCAGGTAGGTGTTGGACTAGACAGGTGTTTTGTACAGGTTCCAGGTAGGTGTTGGACTAGACAGGTGTTGTGTACAGGTGCCAGGTAGGTGTTGGACTAGACAGGTGTTGTGTACAGGTGCCAGGTAGGTGTTGGACTAGACAGGTGTTTTGTACAGGTGCCAGGTAGGTGTTGGACTAGACAGGTGTTGTGTACAGGTGCCAGGTAGGTATTGGACTAGACAGGTGTTGTGTACAGGTGCCAGGTAGGTGTTGGACTAGACAGGTGTTGTGTACAGGTGCCAGGTAGGTGTTGGACTAGACAGGTGTTGTGTACAGGTGCCAGGTAGGTGTTGGACTAGACAGGTGTTTTGTACAGGTGCCAGGTAGGTGTTGGACTAGACAGGTGTTGTGTACAGGTGCCAGGTAGGTGTTGGACTAGACAGGTGTTGTGTACAGGTGCCAGGTAGGTGTTGGACTAGACAGGTGTTTTGTACAGGTGCCAGGTAGGTGTTGGACTAGACAGGTGTTGTGTACAGGTGCCAGGTAGGTGTTGGACTAGACAGGTGTTGTGTACAGGTGCCAGGTAGGTGTTGGACCAGACAGGTGTTGTGTACAGGTGCCAGGTAGGTGTTGGAATAGACAGGTGTTGTGTACAGGTGCCAGGTAGGTGTTGGACTAGACAGGTGTTGTGTACAGGTGCCAGGTAGGTGTTGGACTAGACAGGTGTTGTGTACAGGTGCCAGGTAGGTGTTGGACTAGACAGGTGTTGTGTACAGGTGCCAGGTAGGTATTGGACTAGACAGGTGTTGTGTACAGGTGCCAGGTAGGTGTTGGACTAGACAGGTGTTGTGTACAGGTGCCAGGTAGGTGTTGGACTAGACAGGTGTTGTGTACAGGTGCCAGGTAGGTGTTGGACTAGACAGGTGTTGTGTACAGGTGCCAGGTAGGTGTTGGACTAGACAGGTGTTGTGTACAGGTGCCAGGTAGGTGTTGGACTAGACAGGTGTTGTGTACAGGTGCCAGGTAGGTGTTGGAATAGACAGGTGTTGTGTACAGGTGCCAGGTAGGTGTTGGACTAGACAGGTGTTTTGTACAGGTGCCAGGTAGGTGTTGGACTAGACAGGTGTTGTGTACAGGTGCCAGGTAGGTGTTGGACTAGACAGGTGTTGTGTACAGGTGCCAGGTAGGTGTTGGACTAGACAGGTGTTGTGTACAGGTGCCAGGTAGGTGTTGGACTAGACAGGTGTTGTGTACAGGTGCCAGGTAGGTGTTGGACTAGACAGGTGTTGTGTACAGGTGCCAGGTAGGTGTTGGACTAGACAGGTGTTGTGTACAGGTGCCAGGTAGGTGTTGGACTAGACAGGTGTTGTGTACAGGTGCCAGGTAGGTGTTGGACTAGACAGGTGTTGTGTACAGGTGCCAGGTAGGTGTTGGACTAGACAGGTGTTGTGTACAGGTGCCAGGTAGGTGTTGGAATAGACAGGTGTTGTGTACAGGTGCCAGGTAGGTGTTGGACTAGACAGGTGTTGTGTACAGGTGCCAGGTAGGTGTTGGACTAGACAGGTGTTGTGTACAGGTGCCAGGTAGGTGTTGGACTAGACAGGTGTTGTGTACAGGTGCCAGGTAGGTGTTGGACTAGACAGGTGTTGTGTACAGGTGCCAGGTAGGTGTTGGACTAGACAGGTGTTGTGTACAGGTGCCAGGTAGGTGTTGGACTAGACAGGTGTTGTGTACAGGTGCCAGGTAGGTGTTGGACTAGACAGGTGTTGTGTACAGGTGCCAGGTAGGTGTTGGACTAGACAGGTGTTGTGTACAGGTGCCAGGTAGGTGTTGGACTAGACAGGTGTTGTGTACAGGTGCCAGGTAGGTGTTGGACTAGACAGGTGTTGTGTACAGGTGCCAGGTAGGTGTTGGACTAGACAGGTGTTGTGTACAGGTGCCAGGTAGGTGTTGGACTAGACAGGTGTTGTGTACAGGTGCCAGGTAGGTGTTGGACTAGACAGGTGTTGTGTACAGGTGCCAGGTAGGTGTTGGACTAGACAGGTGTTGTGTACAGGTGCCAGGTAGGTGTTGGAATAGACAGGTGTTGTGTACAGGTGCCAGGTAGGTGTTGGACTAGACAGGTGTTGTGTACAGGTGCCAGGTAGGTGTTGGACTAGACAGGTGTTGTGTACAGGTGCCAGGTAGGTGTTGGACTAGACAGGTGTTGTGTACAGGTGCCAGGTAGGTGTTGGACTAGACAGGTGTTGTGTACAGGTGCCAGGTAGGTGTTGGAATAGACAGGTGTTGTGTACAGGTGCCAGGTAGGTGTTGGACTAGACAGGTGTTGTGTACAGGTGCCAGGTAGGTGTTGGACTAGACAGGTGTTGTGTACAGGTGCCAGGTAGGTGTTGGACTAGACAGGTGTTGTGTACAGGTGCCAGGTAGGTGTTGGACTAGACAGGTGTTGTGTACAGGTGCCAGGTAGGTGTTGGACTAGACAGGTGTTGTGTACAGGTGCCAGGTAGGTGTTGGAATAGACAGGTGTTGTGTACAGGTGCCAGGTAGGTGTTGGACTAGACAGGTGTTGTGTACAGGTGCCAGGTAGGTGTTGGACTAGACAGGTGTTGTGTGTACAGGTGCCAGGTAGGTGTTGGACTAGACAGGTGTTGTGTACAGGTGCCAGGTAGGTGTTGGACTAGACAGGTGTTGTGTACAGGTGCCAGGTAGGTGTTGGACTAGACAGGTGTTGTGTACAGGTGCCAGGTAGGTGTTGGACTAGACAGGTGTTGTGTACAGGTGCCAGGTAGGTGTTGGACTAGACAGGTGTTGTGTACAGGTGCCAGGTAGGTGTTGGACTAGACAGGTGTTGTGTACAGGTGCCAGGTAGGTGTTGGACTAGACAGGTGTTGTGTACAGGTGCCAGGTAGGTGTTGGACTAGACAGGTGTTGTGTACAGGTGCCAGGTAGGTGTTGGACTAGACAGGTGTTGTGTACAGGTGCCAGGTAGGTGTTGGAATAGACAGGTGTTGTGTACAGGTGCCAGGTAGGTGTTGGACTAGACAGGTGTTGTGTACAGGTGCCAGGTAGGTGTTGGACTAGACAGGTGTTGTGTACAGGTGCCAGGTAGGTGTTGGACTAGACAGGTGTTGTGTACAGGTGCCAGGTAGGTGTTGGACTAGACAGGTGTTGTGTACAGGTGCCAGGTAGGTGTTGGACTAGACAGGTGTTGTGTACAGGTGCCAGGTAGGTGTTGGACTAGACAGGTGTTGTGTACAGGTGCCAGGTAGGTGTTGGACTAGACAGGTGTTGTGTACAGGTGCCAGGTAGGTGTTGGACTAGACAGGTGTTGTGTACAGGTGCCAGGTAGGTGTTGGACTAGACAGGTGTTGTGTACAGGTGCCAGGTAGGTGTTGGACTAGACAGGTGTTGTGTACAGGTGCCAGGTAGGTGTTGGACTAGACAGGTGTTGTGTACAGGTGCCAGGTAGGTGTTGGACTAGACAGGTGTTGTGTACAGGTGCCAGGTAGGTGTTGGACTAGACAGGTGTTGTGTACAGGTGCCAGGTAGGTGTTGGACTAGACAGGTGTTGTGTACAGGTGCCAGGTAGGTGTTGGACTAGACAGGTGTTGTGTACAGGTGCCAGGTAGGTGTTGGACTAGACAGGTGTTGTGTACAGGTGCCAGGTAGGTGTTGGACTAGACAGGTGTTGTGTACAGGTGCCAGGTAGGTGTTGGACTAGACAGGTGTTGTGTACAGGTGCCAGGTAGGTGTTGGACTAGACAGGTGTTGTGTACAGGTGCCAGGTAGGTGTTGGACTAGACAGGTGTTGTGTACAGGTGCCAGGTAGGTGTTGGACTAGACAGGTGTTGTGTACAGGTGCCAGGTAGGTGTTGGACTAGACAGGTGTTGTGTACAGGTGCCAGGTAGGTGTTGGACTAGACAGGTGTTGTGTACAGGTGCCAGGTAGGTGTTGGACTAGACAGGTGTTGTGTACAGGTGCCAGGTAGGTGTTGGACTAGACAGGTGTTGTGTACAGGTGCCAGGTAGGTGTTGGACTAGACAGGTGTTGTGTACAGGTGCCAGGTAGGTGTTGGACTAGACAGGTGTTGTGTACAGGTGCCAGGTAGGTGTTGGACTAGACAGGTGTTGTGTACAGGTGCCAGGTAGGTGTTGGACTAGACAGGTGTTGTGTACAGGTGCCAGGTAGGTGTTGGACTAGACAGGTGTTGTGTACAGGTGCCAGGTAGGTGTTGGACTAGACAGGTGTTGTGTACAGGTGCCAGGTAGGTGTTGGACTAGACAGGTGTTGTGTACAGGTGCCAGGTAGGTGTTGGACTAGACAGGTGTTGTGTACAGGTGCCAGGTAGGTGTTGGACTAGACAGGTGTTGTGTACAGGTGCCAGGTAGGTGTTGGACTAGACAGGTGTTGTGTACAGGTGCCAGGTAGGTGTTGGACTAGACAGGTGTTGTGTACAGGTGCCAGGTAGGTGTTGGACTAGACAGGTGTTGTGTACAGGTGCCAGGTAGGTGTTGGACTAGACAGGTGTTGTGTACAGGTGCCAGGTAGGTGTTGGACTAGACAGGTGTTGTGTACAGGTGCCAGGTAGGTGTTGGACTAGACAGGTGTTGTGTACAGGTGCCAGGTAGGTGTTGGACTAGACAGGTGTTGTGTACAGGTGCCAGGTAGGTGTTGGACTAGACAGGTGTTGTGTACAGGTGCCAGGTAGGTGTTGGACTAGACAGGTGTTGTGTACAGGTGCCAGGTAGGTGTTGGACTAGACAGGTGTTGTGTACAGGTGCCAGGTAGGTGTTGGACTAGACAGGTGTTGTGTACAGGTGCCAGGTAGGTGTTGGACTAGACAGGTGTTTTGTACAGGTGCCAGGTAGGTGTTGGACTAGACAGGTGTTGTGTACAGGTGCCAGGTAGGTGTTGGACTAGACAGGTGTTGTGTACAGGTGCCAGGTAGGTGTTGGACTAGACAGGTGTTGTGTACAGGTGCCAGGTAGGTGTTGGACTAGACAGGTGTTTTGTACAGGTGCCAGGTAGGTGTTGGACTAGACAGGTGTTGTGTACAGGTGCCAGGTAGGTGTTGGACTAGACAGGTGTTTTGTACAGGTGCCAGGTAGGTGTTGGACTAGACAGGTGTTGTGTACAGGTGCCAGGTAGGTGTTGGACTAGACAGGTGTTGTGTACAGGTGCCAGGTAGGTGTTGGACTAGACAGGTGTTGTGTACAGGTGCCAGGTAGGTGTTGGACTAGACAGGTGTTGTGTACAGGTGCCAGGTAGGTGTTGGACTAGACAGGTGTTGTGTACAGGTGCCAGGTAGGTGTCTGAACACATCTAAGCTCCTGACTTTTATACCTGCAGCGCTGTGGGATACAAATAGACACTAATGCTGTCATTGGCTGCTTCATACATGTGGGAGGAGACTTCATGTAAAAGGCCTTTGAGTTTCTTCCTTGTTTTAGTTTTAGTTTTCCTCCCTGCTGCTCGTAAACTATGGTGCCATTCTGGTTCTAAAATGTTTGTCTGTGTGTGTGTGGCATCTTTGTCGGTGTGTGTGTGTGTGTGTGTGTGTGTGTGTGTTCTCAGGTACGTCCACCGGCCCTGTCTCCAGGTGATGGAGGCCATGCTAGTTGCCGCAGTAACGGCGACGGTGTCATTCACCATGATCTATTTCTCTAATGACTGTCAGCCTCTCAGACCCGACCAGTCAGAGGACTACACTCTGCAGGTACACACGCTCACTCTCTCTCACTCTCTCTCTCACTCTCTCTCACTCTCTCTCACTCTCTCTCTCACTCTCTCTCTCACTCTCTCACTCACTCAGTCACTCACTCACTTTTACACTCACACATTCTCTCTCTGTCTCTAGTTGTTTTGTGCGGATGGACAGTATAACTCCATGGCAACGACCTTTTTCAACACACCTGAGAGGAGCGTCCGCAGTCTCTTCCACAACCCACCAGGTAGACTGTGTGTGCCTGGTCGATTCACCAGACCAGTGTGTTTACAGTGCTCTGTGCCTCTGCTATGTGATGGTGCCCCCTAGTGTTCAAATAACTGACTGCTTCACCACAATGTTCCCTTCAAAACGTGCTAATTCACTATCAGATGTCTGTTTACACTAGAACACACTATTCAATTGGAAAGTAATTGGTTTTAATTTCTATGAATGTACAACGTTTGTAATTACATTTCTCTCTCTCTCTCTCTCTCTGTCTGTCTGTCTGTGTCTCTCTCTGTGTCTCTCTCTGTGTCTCTCTCTGTGTCTCTCTCTGTGTCTCTCTCTGTGTCTCTCTCTGTCCCCCCCCTCCAGGTTCCTACAACCCTCTGACTCTGAGTGTGTTTACGTTGACCTATTTCCTCCTGGCCTGTTGGACCTATGGCCTGACGGTCTCAGCTGGAGTCTTCATCCCATCTCTGCTCATAGGAGCTGCTTGGGGAAGACTGTTTGGAATACTGCTGGCTTCTATCACGCCTAACGGATCGGTGAGTGTAGGGCATCATTATGGGGGTTATAGGGCATCATTATGGGGGTTATAGGGCATCACTATGGGGGTTATAGGGCATCATTATGGGGGTTATAGGGCATCATTGTGGGGGTTATGGGGCATCATTATGGGGGTTATAGGGCATCATTATGGGGGTTATAGGGCATCATTATGGGGGTTATAGGGCATCATTATGGGGGTTATAGGGCATCATTATGGGGGTTATAGGGCATCACTATGGGGGTTATAGGGCATCATTATGGGGGTTATAGGGCATCACTATGGGGGTTATAGGGCATCATTATGGGGGTTATAGGGCATCACTATGGGGGTTATAGGGCATCATTATGGGGGTTATGGGGCATCATTATGGGGGTTATGGGGCATCATTATGGGGGTTATAGGGCATCATTATGGGGGTTATAGGGCATCATTATGGGGGGTTATAGGGCATCATTATGGGGGTTATAGGGCATCATTATGGGGGTTATAGGGCATCACTATGGGGGTTATAGGGCATCATTATGGGGGTTATAGGGCATCATTATGGGATCATTATGGGGGTTATAGGGCATCATTATGGGGGTTATAGGGCATCACTATGGGGGTTATAGGGCATCACTATGGGGGTTATAGGGCATCATTATGGGGGTTATAGGGCATCACTATGGGGGTTATAGGGCATCACTATGGGGGTTATAGGGCATCACTATGGGGGTTATAGGGCATCATTATGGGGTAATGGGGCATCATTATGGGGGTTATAGGGCATCACTATGGGGGTTATGGGGCATCATTATGGGGGTTATAGGGCATCACTATGGGGGTTATAGGGCATCATTATGGGGGTTATAGGGCATCATTGTGGGGGTTATGGGGCATCATTATGGGGGTTATAGGGCATCATTATGGGGGTTATAGGGCATCATTATGGGGGTTATAGGGCATCATTATGGGGGTTATAGGGCATCATTATGGGGGTTATAGGGCATCACTATGGGGGTTATAGGGGCATCATTATGGGGGTTATAGGGCATCACTATGGGGGGTTATAGGGCATCATTATGGGGGTTATAGGGCATCACTATGGGGGTTATAGGGCATCATTATGGGGGTTATGGGGCATCATTATGGGGGTTATAGGGCATCATTATGGGGGTTATAGGGCATCATTATGGGGGTTATAGGGCATCATTATGGGGGTTATAGGGCATCATTATGGGGGTTATAGGGCATCACTATGGGGGTTATAGGGCATCATTATGGGGGTTATAGGGCATCATTATGGGATCATTATGGGGGTTATAGGGCATCATTATGGGGGTTATAGGGCATCACTATGGGGGTTATAGGGCATCATTATGGGGGTTATAGGGCATCACTATGGGGGTTATAGGGCATCACTATGGGGGTTATAGGGCATCACTATGGGGGTTATAGGGCATCATTATGGGGGTAATGGGGCATCATTATGGGGGTTATAGGGCATCACTATGGGGGTTATGGGGCATCATTATGGGGGTTATAGGGCATCACTATGGGGGTTATGGGGCATCATTATGGGGGTTATGGGGCATCACTATGGGGGTTATGGGGCATCATTATGGGGGTTATAGGGCATCACTATGGGGGGTTATAGGGCATCATTATGGGGGTTATAGGGCATCATAGTACACTCTGGTTTGTAACGCCATAGTACACTCTGGTTTGTAACGCCATAGTACACTCTGGTTTGTAACGCCATAGTACACTCTGGTTTTAACACTTGGGGGGTCTGCTGCATTACCCGTTGGCTCTTCAACTGCTGCATTAACTATCACAGGCATAGCATAGTACGCTGGCCAGATTATTGTCAATAATGTGTGTGTGTGTGTGTGTGTGTGTGTGTGTGTGTGTGTGTGTGTGTGTGTGTGTGTGTGTGTGTGTGTGTGTGTGTGTGTCAGATTTGGGCCGTTCCAGGGAAGTATGCTTTAATAGGAGCTGCAGCACAACTAGGTAAGAGTCATTCCTATCAGTCTGGAGCCCTGCCTATGGTTTAGAGATGTTACTCAATCTATCAGTCTGGAGCCCTGCCTATGGTTTAGAGATGTTACTCAATCTATCAGTCTGGAGCCCTGCCTATGGTTTAGAGATGTTACTCAATCTATCAGTCTGGAGCCCTGCCTATGGTTTAGAGATGTTACTCAATCTATCAGTCTGGAGCCCTGCCTATGGTTTAGAGATGTTACTCAATCTATCAGTCTGGAGCCCTGCCTATGGTTTAGAGATGTTACTCAATCTATCAGTCTGGAGCCCTGCCTATGGTTTAGAGATGTTGCATGAACTGTTTAACTGATAGATTTGTCATCCATGCATTTTAATGTAATGTAATATATCCTCCTCTCCTCTAGGGGGGCATAGTGAGGATGACTCTCCGTTTAAGTCATCATGATGTATTAGTAGTAGATATAGTTAGTAGTAGTAGTAGATATAGGACTATAGTGTGTATATATACTGTTTTAATAATAACTGATGTAATATATCCTCCTGTCCTCTAGGGGGCATAGTGAGGATGACTCTCAGTTTAACAGTCATCATGGTGGAAGCAACAGGAAATGTGACGTACGGTCTCCCCATCATGTTGGTGCTGATGACAGCCAAGATAGTAGGAGACTACTTTGTGGAGGTGAGCCTGCAGTACAAATACTATACTGACTTAAAGGGGCAATCTGCTGTGAGAAAAACAAGGGTCCCCGCAACTGTTTTGGTAAAAAGCTGAGAGATGGGCCTGAAGAAATGTTATCACTGTTAAATTCATAGACACAACTATTGATGCAAGGAGTGACCATTCAAGATACAGTGAGGGGAAAAAAGTATTTGATCCCCTGCTGATTTTGTACGTTTGCCCACTGACAAAGAAATGATCAGTCTATAATTTTAATGGTAGGTTTATTTGAACAGTGATAGACAGAATAACAACAAAAAAATCCAGAAAAACACATGTCAATAATGTTATAAATTGATTTGCATTTTAATGAGGGAAATAAGTATTTGACCCCCTCTCAATCAGAAAGATTTCTGGCTCCCAGG
>NW_025534298.1:217500-230202 GCF_020615455.1 Coregonus clupeaformis
GTGCTTGGGGGCACCGGCTAGTTGAGGTAGTTGAAGCAATATGTACATGTGGGTAGAGTTAAAGTGACTGCATAAATAATTAACAGAGTAGCAGCAGCGTAAAAATATGGGGTGGGGGGTGGGGGGCAGTGCAAATAGTCCGGGTAGCCATGATTTAGCTGTTTAGGAGTCTGATGGCTTGGGGGTAGAAGCTGTTGAGAAGCCTTTTGGACCTAGACTTGGTCCAAAAGTCTTTGACAATTTTGAGGGCCTTCCTCTGACACCGCCTGGTATAGAGGTCCTGGATGGCAGGAAGCTTGGCCCCCAGTGATGTACTGGGTCGTACGCACTACCCTCTGTAGATCCCTTACGGTCGGAGGCCGAGCAGTTGCCATACCAGGCGGTGATGCAACCAGTCAGGATGCTCGATGGTGCAGCTGTATAATTTTGAGGATCTGAGGACCCATGCCAAATCTTTTCAGTCTCCTGAGGGGAATAGACTTTGTCGTGCCTTCATTGAGGGACCTTACAGATAATTGTATGTGTGGGGTGCAGAGATGAGGTAGTCATTGAAAAATCATGTTAAACACTATTATTGCACACAGAGTGAGTCCATGCAAGTTATTATGTGACTTGTTAAGCACATTTTTACTCCTGAACTTATTTAGGCTTGCCATAACAAAGGGGTTGAATACATATTGACACAAGACATTTCAACTCTTCATTTGTAATTATATGTACAAATTACTAAACATAATTCCACTTTGACATTATGGGGTATTGTGTGTAGGCCAGTGACCAGAAATCTGAATTTAGTCATTTTTTAAAACTGTAACACAACAAAATGTGGAAAACGTCAGGGGGTGTGAATACTTTCTGAAGGCACCACACGCACACACGCACGGCGCACACACACACACACACACACACACACGCACACAGAGTACACACTTTTCATCATCACCCCTCTCTCTCTCCCCCTCCTCCCCCCCCCCCCCTCCCCCTCCTCCTCCTCCCAGGAGACGTCTCTTCCTCGTGTGTTTAAGTTGTTCAGAGCTCTGGGTCTCAGACACCTGGTGGTGGTGGACAATGAGAACAGGGTGAGTTACTTGTGTGTATGCATGTGAGAGTATATAAGCTGGTGTGTATAGGTTCAACAATATAATGTTCTATGTGTTAATAGAATATATTCAATATTGTTATTTTTTATTTGGGACCAGTCCTTGTTCTCTAATAATAATACATTCAATTAGGCTGTGGCTGCAGATCTGACTTTTCGGGATCTTTAGTCCGCTGCATTAAAAGATCCCGAGCTTCCCTGAAGCTTCTGAGCATGTGTGGATCACGTTCTGTGCATATGCTCCACTTTAGGCGTAGAGAACAGGCGACACAGGATAACGGTGCTGTTTAATAACATTAGATCAAGCTGAATCAATGTCTGCCAGATCACATAATGATCACAGTATTCTACAGAACACAACCCAATATAATAGCATAGTATAACTTTACTGGAAGACTGAAACACCACCAGCATTCAATCGGGAATGATCATTGTTCAAGTTCTACATCCATGCAGCAGAGTAACCATTCGGTCAGTTTCATGGGGATATGCATTTAGGTCTTCTCGAGATATACAGTCAGTTTCATGGGGATATGCATTTAGGTCTTCTCGAGATATATACAGTCAGTTTCATGGGGATATGCATTTAGGTCTTCTCGAGATATATACAGTCAGTTTCATGGGGATATGCATTTAGGTCTTCTCGAGATATATACAGTCAGTTTCATGGGGATATGCATTTAGGTCTTCTCGAGATATACAGTCAGTTTCATGGGGATATGCATTTAGGTCTTCTCGAGATATACAGTCAGTTTCATGGGGATATGCATTTGGGTCTTCTCGAGATATACTGTCAGTTTCATGGGGATATGCATTTAGGTCTTGAGTTATACAGTGTTGATTTGAAGTAGCATACAGTGTTTATCATAGCCTACCTACCTGTGTATTGTAGAGCAGATGGTGTTAGCTGTAGCATAGCCTACCTACCTGTGTATTGTAGAGCAGATGATGTTAGCTGTAGCATAGCCTACCTACCTGTGTATTTAGAGCAGATGATGTTAGCTGTAGCATAGCCTACCTACCTGTGTATTTAGAGCAGATGATGTTAGCTGTAGCATAGCCTACCTACCTGTGTATTGTAGAGCAGATGGTGTTAGCTGTAGCATAGCCTACCTACCTGTGTATTGTAGAGCAGATGGTGTTAGCTGTAGCATAGCCTACCTACCTGTGTATTGTAGAGCAGATGGTGTTAGCTGTAGCATAGCCTACCTACCTGTGTATTGTAGAGCAGATGGTGTTAGCTGTAGCATAGCCTACCTACCTGACTGTGTATTGTAGAGCAGATGATGTTAGCTGTAGCATAGCCTACCTACCTGTGTATTGTAGAGCAGATGGTGTTAGCTGTAGCATAGCCTACCTACCTGTGTATTGTAGAGCAGATGGTGTTAGCTGTAGCATAGCCTACCTACCTGTGTATTGTAGAGCAGATGGTGTTAGCTGTAGCATAGCCTACCTACCTGTGTATTGTAGAGCAGATGGTGTTAGCTGTAGCATAGCCTACCTACCTGTGTATTGTAGAGCAGATGGTGTTAGCTGTAGCATAGCCTACCTACCTGTGTATTGTAGAGCAGATGATGTTAGCTGTAGCATAACCTACCTACCTGTGTATTGTAGAGCAGATGGTGTTAGCTGTAGCATAGCCTACCTACCTGTGTATTGTAGAGCAGATGATGTTAGCTGTAGCATAGCCTACCTACCTGTGTATTGTAGAGCAGATGGTGTTAGCTGTAGCATAGCCTACCTACCTGTGTATTGTAGAGCAGATGATGTTAGCTGTAGCATAGCCTACCTACCTGTGTATTGTAGAGCAGATTATGTTAGCTGTAGCATAGCCTACCTACCTGTGTATTGTAGAGCAGATGATGTTAGCTGTAGCATAGCCTACCTACCTGTGTATTGTAGAGCAGATTATGTTAGCTGTAGCATAGCCTACCTACCTGTGTATTGTAGAGCAGATGGTGTTAGCTGTAGCATAGCCTACCTACCTGTGTATTGTAGAGCAGATGATGTTAGCTGTAGCATAGCCTACTTACCTGTGTATTTTGCCTTGAGGCGGCCCCATGAGAGGGAAATGCTGGTGGTGTTTTAGTCCTCCAGTAACATACGATGCTATTATATTGGGTTGTGTTCTATAGAATACTGTGATCATTACAGGGATCTTGCAGACATTGATTCAGCTTTATCTAACTTTATTAAACGAGCACCATTCGCCTGAGTAGCGCAGAAGCTTCGGGAAGCACCGGGTCTTTTTAATGTGGTGTCCTAAAGATACCGAAAAAGTGGGATCCGCAGCCGCTCTGTTCAATTTAAAACGCCTTTAGAAAAAACGAAGGATGCTGTACAGAAAAGAAAGTGAAAACAGCAAAGATAAGACAATAACAACTAGGGTTAAAATAAGTAGACTGATGTGTGATGTCAGTGGAACCTGTGGGTGTGATGTCAGTGGAACCTGTGGGTGTGATGTCAGTGGAAACCTGTGGGTGTGATGTCAGTGGAACCTGTGGGTGTGATGTCAGTGGAACCTGTGGGTGTGATGTCAGTGGAACCTGTGGGTGTGATGTCAGTGGAACCTGTGGGTGTGATGTCAGTGGAACCTGTGGGTGTGATGTCAGTGGAACCTGTGGGTGTGATGTCAGTGGAACCTGTGGGTGTGATGTCAGTGGAACCTGTGGGTGTGATGTCAGTGGAACCTGTGGGTGTGATGTCAGTGGAACCTGTGGGTGTGATGTCAGTGGAAACCTGTGGGTGTGATGTCAGTGGAACCTGTGGTTGTGATGTCAGTGGAACCTGTGGTTGTCTTCTCTCCAAAGGTTGTGGGTTTGGTGACTCGGAAGGACTTGGCTCGCTACCACCTGGGGGAAGCACGGGCTGGAGGAAATGCAACTGGCTCAGACATGATACACACACATTATTATTATTATTATTATTATTATTATTATTATTATCACACACACACACACACACACACACACACACACACACACGACCAAGAGACTACATTGGTCACCTGTTGCCTAGTTACTTGTGAGAACCCCATCTATGCATTCTGAAACTCCTGGGGTTAAAGGTCAGGGCTCCCTGTCATTCACCGCTGCAGTCTGTCTGACTTTCACCATAACAGCATAACAACTACAGCGTCTCTCTCCCTGCCTGCTCCACCCAGGCTATAATGCATCATAAGGCAGTCATAATGCTTCATAAGACTTGTAAGATGATCTTGTCTTTCTATCATTTTATAATGATCCTGACCTGTTACTGTCAATGCCGTTTGAGTCCGTTGATAAGTTGCCTTATAGAAAGACGTTATGAGTTTATAAAGCATTATAAGGGGCTTATATAGATGCACTATAATGCATTATACCTGTTGGCATTCACGGTCTGGCCCTTCAATTACATTTACATTTACATCATTTAGCAGACGCTCGTCTCCAGAGCGACTTACAAATAGGTGCATTCACCTTATAGCCAGTGGGATAACCACTTTACAATGTTTTTTTTATTTTTTTTTATGTTTTTTGGGGGGGGTTGGAGTAAAGGGGGGAGGGGGTAGAAGGATTACTTTATCCATTCAATCAAGTCTCTCCCTGACGCAACACGTTAAACCTGTTGATACATCTGTTTTGCACTGTGGGAAAGAAGGAGAGAAAGAAGGAAGAAAGGAAGCTGTTATTTATTCTAAACCTGTTTTCTGGTAGTCTGTAGACGACTGGGAGAGGCTGGTGGGCTACACACACCAAACCTTGTTAATGTGTTCTGTTATGTCATTTCCAATTAAATTAACTCTATGAGTTCAGACTGCAGGTATATTTTGTACTTTGCGGAGGTTTCACAACATGGAATTAGAATGAATGAATTGAATTGAAATGAATAGAATTGATTGTTTTTCATTGGATCACTCCGGTTAACAGTTGGACTGCAGTGATTGTCTGTGTCCACTAGGTGGGGTGTGTGAGGTCTGCAGCGTTCGCAGCAGGACCACAGTGGTTGTGTTATTGAAATGAAGGTAATTTTGACAGTCTATACAGCATGTACCGGGACAGGCGTTTTTCCTGACATAACCAAACCAGGGAAACCTCTGGGCTAGGGTTAGACGGTATCCAGATTTTCATACCTTCATACCATTTCTGTACACACTGAGGTATACGGTACTACCGGAAGTGCACACAAATGACACTATTTCAAATTATTATTCATATAATAAAAAAAAAAACATTTTACGGTAATTGAAAATCATACCGTTGGTAGTTTTGAAATGCCCCGGTATACGGTATATCGGTCAAGCCTACTCTGGACCCTCGTCATTATAAACTACTGCCCGTATAGTAATGTTGGGGAACCTACAAAGAACACTGCTTGTGTCCCAAATGGCACCCTATTCCCTATACAGTGCAATTTCTACTCCTCTCCCTCTCCCTCTCCCTCTCCCTCTCCCTTCCCTCTCCCTCTCCCTCTCCCTCTCCCTCTCCCTCTCCCTCTACCTCTCCCTCTCCTCCCTCTCCCTCTCCCTCTCGCTCTCGCTCTCGCTCTCGCTCTCGCTCCGCTCTCGCTCTCTCTCTCTCTCATTCATATATGGTGCCATTTGGGACAGTCTATTTATTTTTTCTCAAGATGTTTTGCACTCTGACCTCCTACTATAGAAACCTATACATTGCCAATCCTTCTAAACAGTGTCCTATGTGGATGAATAATCAATGTAAAAATCTATACTCTGTTTCCTGATGTACATTTGAAAACATGATGTATAGATCTGAAGGACAGTATTCAGACAGGGTGGGCTCTGGTCAAAGGTAGGGCATTATATTGGGAATAGCCGTTTGGGGAAACAGATGGTCTGTTTGAATTTGTTGGTGTGTCAGTCATTGCTAGCCAGGTTACCAGATATGTTTGTTGTGACACCCACAGAGAAAGCTGGCTTGTGCAGAGACGGACCTGGCAACCCGGCTGAATAATTTTAAACAGGGATGACTAATCTTCTCTACATAAGGCCTGCTGTTTTGCCTGGTTACCCAGACTCCTTGCTACGGTCAAACGCTACGCCTCGCCCACAGACGTTAGTTTCTTCTCCACAATGAGTCTGGATCAGAGTATTTCCCCGACGATTTGTAGAATGGAAATCCATTCTAGACCGTCTGATTGGTCCCAGAAACTGATGTGTCAAGCCAGGACACACGTGGCTATAGCAGCGTTTGAGAATTTGTCATTGGCTTTGATACTCTGATTGGTTAGAGATGATCCAATCGCTGAGGACCTGTTGTTGTTTTGTACAACACCCCTCATTTTGACGTCACCGCAGACGACTGCAACGACGGCAGTATCAGACTGAAGTATGTAGCGAACATAGAGCAGCGGGAAGAATTCAGTTGGAGTCATCAGGCAACCTGCTGGAAGTGTAGGCTTTTTGTTCCAGCCAAGCGCTAACACACCTGATTCAACTAATCGGTCTTAAATTATAATAACAATAATTGATTGCGTTTATATAATAAAGACCTTGATTAGTTGAATTAGTTGTTACTGTTGAGGTTGGAACATAAACCTGCACATGTAGGGGTTAGATTGGACCCCCTGGTTTATTCTTTGTGATGTGGTATTCAGATTTAGAATTGACTCAAAACCCATTTTGGAATCAGCAAATCAACTTGTTTTTTACCCCATACATTTCGTCACAATATTTAGAAAGAGTTGTTTTTCTTTCAATCCTCAGTTGTTTTGAAGCACTGCCTCGATCACTGGATGATTTAGCAGTGCGTCTGAAATGGCTCCTATTCCCTAGTGTAGTGCTCTGATCAAAAGTAGTGCACTATGTAGGGAATAGGTGACATGTGGGATGCTGCCTCACTGTCTCCTGCTGTTTGTTTGTTTGTACAGTTCTAGATGTCCAGTTAAGATTATGCCCCCTGTTTTATAACCATTTGAAAACCCCTTTTGTGAACTAATAAAGTTATGTATTAATATCTGACCCATGTTGTCTCTTAAAGAGAAAATTGGCGGCGCCAACTGTAATTAGCAGCGGATGTCCGTCCTATTGCCTCTGACCACCGAACATTAGCCACCACTTTGTATACATTTTCTTGACGATTCTACATGTTCGACCCAGCAGCTGATTTACTGCACACGGTCATCTTATTGAATTTTATACTTGTACTATAAATCAAGGAACTGACAGAATGACAAGAAGCACAAAAACAGTTCAGCAGCACAGAGCAATCTGAAGTCAATAAGGAAGTCGTTCATATTTAGACAGCAGGAGGTGTTAAGCCCGCAGCACGGAGCAATCTGAAGTCAATCAGGAAGTAGTTCATATTTAGACAGCAGGAGGTGTAAAGCAGACAGACATCTCTATAAATCTCTAAAACATTTAAAAACAAACTTACATGTTAAGGCTCTTAACCTTATCAGACATTTAAAGTATAAGAACCAATGTCCCAGATCATGAAGTGACAGAGGAAACACGAACTGACTGTAGACAGGTAACAATGTATTGTCTGGGCCTTAGCTATAGTTCATCACATTCATCTTAGAGGACTCCCTGTTCATGCACTTGCATGGATTAGTGCAGGGTTCCCCAACAGGTGGCCAGAGGGGCTTTATTTGGCCCCCGCGTTTAAAAAATGTTCATTGTTGGACATAAAAGACTGTAAAAACACCAGGAAATCAGCTCCAATTGATTTTAATTTGGGAAATCTGTTCCCAAGTATTCCCACTCATAATAGAGATACGTGCTCATATACAAATGTAAACAAGATTTGAAATGATTATGTTTTTAGGCCAATATTATATCTGTGGTCAATTTGCAGTCTACAAATGATTTGTAATTATGTGTGTTCATAAATTCACCTCTGGAGTGCCAGATTGCGCTCAGAGTGCGCTCTGGGTGTTTGTAAATTCAGAGCACTGTCAGATTGTCCATTCAAAGCGTTTCACCATTGGACAGAGTCTGTGAGTGGAGCGGAGCGTGCCAAATTTGGCTGGAGCCCGGCGTGAGATTCCCAAAGGCTGAGCATCGGTGTCGTCCTTCTCGCCCCTCCAATTTCTCTCTCCAGTAGCGAGGGCGTTTGGCCCAGCATGCATTTGTAGTCTACTTGTGTGTCTGCTATAGCCCTTTGTTTTAGCAGCTGTCATGGAGTTCAAGCTAAATATTTTCATATAGAAACTGATAAAACAAACGGGTGCTAAATCAAGGTGACTTACAAAGATGAGGAGCAAGAGAGGGAGTGTGGTGATGTAATGTCCACAACTAAATAATCATTGTGGAATCTGAAAAGACACGTATCCCCGAAAGCATGATGGTGTACTAACTACGTGCACACGCTAACAGAAAGGAACGAGGTGGGTAGATAAATGCTACAATGACACACTTAGTTAAGTATTTATAAACTAAAAATCGGATCTCTTAATCGTTTCCTTCATTTCATTCTATATCTATACAATAGGCTATCGTTGGTTTTGGACCTGGCATATTCCCATGTTCAAAAATCAAATCAAATCAAATTTTATTGGTCACATGCGCCGAATACAACAAGTGCAGACATTACAGTGAAAGCTTACTACAGCCCTTAACCAACAGTGCGTTTATTTTAAACAAAAAAGTAAGAATAAAACAACAACAAAAAAAAAGTGTTGAGAAAAACAAAGAGCAGAAGTAAAATAAAGTGACAGTAGGGAGGCTATAAGTATACAGGGGGTAACGGTGCAGAGTCAATGTCGGGGCACCGGCTAGTTGAGGTAGTTGAGGTAATATGTACATGTGGGTAGAGTTAAAGTGACTATGCATAAATACTTAACAGGAGTAGCAGCAGCGTAAAAAGGATGGGGTGGGGGGGGCAGTGCAAATAGTCCGGGTAGCCATGATTAGCTGTTCAGGAGTCTTATGGCTTGTGGGTAGAAGCTGTTGAGAAGTCTTTTGGACCTAGACTTGGCACTCGGTACCGCTGGCCGTGCGGTAGCAGAGAGAACAGTCTATGACTAGGTGGCTGGAGTCTTTGACAATTTTGAGGGCCTTCCTCTGACACCGCCTGGTATAGAGGTCTTGGATGGCAGGGAGCTTTGCCCCAGTGATGTACTGGGCCGTACGCACTACCTCTCTGTAGTGCCTTGCGGTCAGAGGCCAAGCAGTTGCCATACCAGGCGGTGATGCAACCAGTCAGGATGCTCTCGATGGTGCAGCTGTAGAATTTTTTGAGGATCTGAGGACCCATGCCAAATCTTTTTAGTCTCCTGAGGGGGAATAGGCTTTGTCGTGCCCTCTTCACGACTGTCTTGGTGTGCTTGGACCATGATAGTTCGTTGGTGATGTGGACACCAAGGAACTTGAAGCTCTCAACCTGTTCCACTACAGCCCCGTCGATGAGAATGGGGGCGTGCTCAGTCCTCTTTTTTTTTCCTGTAGTCCACAATCATCTCCTTTGTCTTGGTCACGTTGAGGGAGAGGTTGTTGTCCTGGCACCACACGGCCAGATCTCTGACCTCCTCCTATAGGCTGTCTCATCGTTGTCGGTGATCAGGCCTACCACTGTTGTGTCGTCGGCAAACTTAATGATGGTGTTGGAGTCGTGCCTGGCCATGCAGTCATGGGTGAACAGAGAGTACAGGAGGGGGACTGAGCACGCACCCCCTGAGGGGGCCCCCCGTGTTGAGGATCAGTGTGGCAGATGTGTTGTTACCTACCCTTACCACCTGGGGGGCGGCCCGTCAGGAAGTCCAGGATCCAGTTGCAGAGGGAGGTGTTTAGTCCCAGGATCCTTAGCTTAGTGATGAGCTTAGAGGGCACTATGGTGTTGAATGTTGAGCTGTAGTCAATGAATAGCATTCTCACGTAGTGTGTTCCTCTTGTCCAGGTGGGAAAGGGCAGTGTGGGAGTGCGATAGAGATTGCATCATCTGTGGATCTGTTGGGGGGTATGCAAATTGGAGTGGGTCTAGGGTTTCTGGGATTATGCTGTTGATGTGAGCCATGACCAGTCTTTCAAAGCACTTCATGGCTACAGACGTCAGTGCCACGCGGTAGTCATTTAGGCAGGTTATCTTAGAGTTCTTGGGCACGGGACTATGGTGGTCTGCTTGAAACATGTTGGTATTACAGACTCGGTCATGGGACATGTTGAAAATGTCAGTGAAGACACTTGCCAGTTGGTCAGCTACATGCTCGGAGTACACGCCCTGGTAATCCGTCTGGCCCAGCGGCCTTGTGAATGTTGACTTGCTTAAAAGTCTTACTCACATCGGCTACGGAGAGCGTGATCACATAGTCGTCCGGAACAGCTGGTGCTCTCATGCATGCTTCAGTGTTGCTTGCCTCAAGCGGCATAGAAGTGGTTTAGCTTCGTCTGGTAGGCTTGTGTCACTGGGCAGCTTCGGCTGTGCTTCCCTTTGTAGTCTGTAATAGTTTTCAAGCCCTGCCACATCCGACGAGGCAGAGCCAGTGTAGTATGATTCAATCTTAGACCTGTATTGACTCTTTGCCTGTTTGATGGTTCGTCGGAGGTCATGGCGGGATTTCTTATAAGCTTCCGGTTGAGTCCGTTCCTTGAAAGCGGCAGCTCTACCCTTTAGCTCAGTGCGGATGTTGCCTGTAATCCATGGCTTCTGGTTGGGGTATGTACGTACGTCACTGTGGGGACGACATCATCGATGCACTTATTGATGAAGCCAGTGACTGATGTGGTGTACTCCTCAATGCTGTCTGAAGAATCCCCAGAACATGTTCCAGTCTGTGCTAGCAAAACAGTCCTGTAGCTTGGCATCTGGCGTCATCTGACCACTTTTTTATTAACCGAATCACTGGTGCTTCCTGCTTCAGTTTTTGCTTATAAGCAGGAATCAGGAGGATAGAGTTATGGTCAGATTTGCCAAATGGAGGGCGAGGGAGAGCTTTGTATGCGTCTCTGTGTGTGGAGTAAAGGTGGTCTAGAGTTTTTTTCCTCTGGTTGCACATTTGACATGCTGGTAGAAATTAGGTAGAACGGATTTAAGTTTCCCTGCATTAAAGTCCCCGGCCACTAGGAGCGCTGCATCTGGATGAGCGTTTCCTGTTGATTAATGGCCTTGTACAACTCATTCAGTGCAATCTTAATGCCAGCATTGGTTTGTGGTGGTGGAAATGAGACAGCTATGAAAAATATAGCTGAAAACTCTCTTGGTAAATAGTGTGGTCTACAGCTTATCATAAGATACTCTACCTCAGGCGAGCAAAACCTCGAGACCCTTAGTATTTGGGATTTTGTACACCAGCTGTTGTTTACAAATATACAGAGACCGCCACCCTTTGTCTTACCGGAGCCAGCCGTCTGTCCTGGCCGATGTAGCGTGTAGCCTGCTAGCTGAATGGTATCATTGTTGTCGTTCAGCCACGAATCCGTGAAACATAAGATATTACAGTTTTTAATGTCCCGTTGGTAGGATAACCGTAATCTTAAATCGTCAATTTTATTCTCCAAAAGATTGAACGTTGGCTAATAGTATTGATGGGAGAGGCGGTTTACTCGCAGCCGTTCGGATCCCACAAGGCACCCGACCTACGCCACGATATCTCCGTCTCTTCCTCAGGCGAATGACGGGGATCTGGGCCTTGCCGGGTGTCTGTAGAATATCGCCCGCGTCCGACTCGTTGAAGAAAAAGTCTTCGTCCAATGCGAGGTGAGTAATCGCTGTCCTGATATCCAGAAGCTCTTTTTTGGTTATAAGAGACGATGGCATAAACATTATGTACAAAATAAATTACAAATAACGCGGAAAAACACACATAATAGTACAATTGGTTAGAGGGCTGTAAAAACGGCAGCCATCTTCTCCGGCGCTGTTAAATCAATGTTCAAGGCGCTTATTGTTTTTATTGGGTTATTTTGCCTAAAAGCCTTCAGGCCCACCTATAGACAAAATAAAAAAACAACTGCATCCCTGCCCAGCCTGGCAAGAGTGGCCAAAAGGGTGTTCAGCATCCCCAGTGGGGTGGAGGGGTGGAGAGGGTGTTCAGCATCCCCAGTGGGGTGGAGGGGTGGAGAGGGTGTTCAGCATCCCCAGTGGGGTGGAGGGGTGGAGAGGGTGTTCAGCATCCCCAGTGGGGTGGAGGGGTGGAGAGGGTGTTCAGCATCCCCAGTGGGGTGGAGGGGTGGAGAGGGTGTTAGCATCCCCAGAGGGGTGGAGGGGTGGAGAGAGGGTGTTCAGCATCCCCAGTGGGTGGAGGGGTGGAGAGGGTGTTCAGCATCCCCAGAGGGGTGGAGGGGTGGAGAGGGTGTTCAGCATCCCCAGAGGGGTGGAGGGGTGGAGAGGGTGTTCAGCATCCCCAGAGGGGTGGAGGGGTGGAGAGGGTGTTCAGCATCCCCAGTGGGGTGGAGGGTGGAGAGGGTGTTCAGCATCCCCAGTGGGGTGGAGGGGTGGAGAGGGTGTTCAGCATCCCCAGTGGGGGTGGAGGGGTGGAGAGGGTGTTCAGCATCCCCAAGGTGGGGTGGAGGAGGGTGGAGAGGGTGTTCCAGCATCCCCAGATGGGTGGGAGGGGTGGAGAGGGTGTTCAGCATCCCCAGTGGGGGTGGAGGGGTGGAGAGGGTGTTCAGCATCCCCAGTGGGGTGGAGGGGTGGAGAGGGTGTTCAGCATCCCCAGTGGGGTGGAGG